>NW_022146323.1:18818-21910 GCF_002938485.1 Sitophilus oryzae | reverse complement strand
TCAGATTACAAAATAAAAAGTTATGAAACATCAAACTTTTTGTGCTGGGGAGTATATAAAAATTAAATTGTATTTATTGATTTATAAGCAACTCCAGAATTTGGTTGTATACCTCCAAATTAATGAGAAGCAGCATCTGATGTTGTTGATAGCGAAGAGAATAGAGAAAAAAATTGCATTAACCCTTTGTTTTGATAAGCATCTAAATTTAAAAAAGCGATGCTAATTAAGCGTTTTAATTGACTTTCCTGTCCCATATAGAGAAAATAGAGACTCCTCTCCAGTAGGTAAGTTGCTGTTACTATTTTTATATCTTATATTATTAAGTTTAAATCAGATACATTAGTCATGTCTCTTCTCAAAAGCCTATTGGTGAATTTGTTTGTAAAGGGAAATTAGAACAACTTTCGTTGCACGTCATCAATGACACCATGCGTCGTCTTATGAGTTAGCTGGTGGTCGTATTATGATGTGCAACCAAAGTTGTTTTAATTTCTCTTTATTTAATTTAAAGTAAAATGGAATATACCATAAAGTACAAACAAAAAATACAATGGTCATGTGGCGAGAACATCTAAAGACAGGTGGAATAGAAGATTGTTAGAATGGCGACCTCGAGCAGATAAACGTAGCAGAGGCAGACCACCGACACGCTGGACCGATGATGTAAAGAGGATTGCAGGAAATTGGATGATAACGGCCCAAAATCGAAAGACATGGAGAAATATGGAGGAGGCCTACGTTCAGCAGTGGACAACGATGGCTACATGATGATGATGATACCATAAAGCCTGTTTAAGTTCGTAGTAGTTATGTTCTTTATCTATGCAAAGCTTTTTATTGTTGGACGGACTATAGCTATTATTACCTGTAAAGAGAATTTTTCTTCATATTCGACACCCTAAAATAGAACCATTGCATGTGCCTGTTGGTGTACAGGTCGGCCCTAAGGTGTAGCTCGTAGTAACTGGCCGTGATCCTGATCGCCCTGGCCAAGTTTCCTGACTCGAAACGTGACTCGAACCTTAAGCTCTCGTCATCAGGGTACAGGTTGGATGAGAGAAGGTAACGACTACTACATGATCTACTAAACTAAATAAAATTCCTAATAAGTATAATGTTTGTAAATACGGTGAATATTTTTTTGTTTATACAGACATTAATCCGGATAAAAATAAAACTTCTACCGTGATCGAAAAAAATTGGCGCCGGGAGGCTGTTATAACCGCTAAAATATGTTAATATCTCGAAAACTGCGGCTTTGACTGATTTTGATGTTATTACAAATTTTGTTGCAAATATTATCCCTAATCTTAATTTGGAAACCGCGTTTCGCTAGCTACTGTAATTTTGGAGTTACGATTTTTTAAAATTTTTAACCCCCTCCTGTACCCCCTTACCAACTCCCCACCCCCACCAAAAACTTATGGCCCGATTCTCGGGTGCCACAGTATTTTTGTGCCAAATTTGGTTAAAATCGGTTCAGCGGTTTTTGAGTTATCATTGTTACAGACGGACAGACAGAGAAATATTTTGTATTTAGGTTATTTATGGCCAAATAACTCCAAACCAATTTTGGGTGCAGTAAAAAACTTTTTTTTTTTGCCACGTCTTAGCCTACCATACCTGGTATGGTCGGTATGTTATATGAAATGATGAATGTCGCTGTTGTTCTCCATGTAAATTTATATGGGAAATGTTATTGATGTTTCCCAGCCAACTGGACATAGATTTTTTTTACCATACGGCGTTTTTTTACATGCAGTATTAAATATTTTTTAAGATTTCGAAATAACAGTATATTTTAATGTATATTTAAGTCTAATCATTATTAAATAAATGTTTTTTAATGTAAATATTTGTTGTTTTACTAACTATTCTTAATAGAAATTAATTTAAGCTACTAGCTCTAGTTAATCCTAAGTTTTGTCTTTTAATTTAAAGACAAAACTTAGGTTTAACTAGAACTTATAGCTTAATAGTTGAATTTCGACTCTAAAAATTGAAAGAACTGCGATTCAAATAAAGGCGGTTTATGATGTCGGTAATGCAGGTTTCTTTAATGTGCAAAAAACTGTTTCTTATCCTACTAGATGGCGCTAAAATACGGCTCCCAAAGGGCTCCTTCAATAACATGGGAGTGGTCAAGAATGGTAAACTAATAGGATTGCTCATCCTCATAAGACGTACGTTCGCCTCTTCCCGCGCTTCAGTTGACAGTTGTGACGTCATTGTAGTCCTTGTCATGATAGTGCGTATTATTAGTTGCCTATGGTAAACTTGAGAGAGAACTGCAGTTCTTAAAAATGCATTATCCGAGTATTTAATAAGATTTATACAGTTAATTTTCTATACTGCATACATATAAGGTATTTAAATAAATAAACTAAAAAATGAACGTTTTGTATCCGGCAACCAATAATGCACGTGTGTGTGTATTATTGGTTGCTGGATAAGGACTAATAACCATGACAAGGACTACAATGACGTCACAAAGCGAGCAGTTTTCGCATGCACCTGGCTGACACTTTCGGCTGAATGAGCAGTCCTATTAGGTAAACTGTTCTTGGGGAGTGGGCAATCTAAAGGTTATCTATGACCACAACTATGACTTTAGTTTTGTTGGTTTAAATAAATAGTGTTCTGATACTTAAAGCTTGAAATTTTTTACTAGCTGGCCTTGCAGTCGACATTGATCTTTTTAGAACCTCTTTTAGTGAGAAGTGGTACAAGATAGCTTAATAACCGTAAAAAACTCATCGCAACTTTATTAGAATAATTTACGGGAAAGCGGTAGTAATAAGGGCCGTTACTTATGCCATTTAAGTCCTGTAAAGATGAGTTTTGTTGATGTATATAATAACCGTTTATATATTTATAATTAATTTATTTTTGTTTCCTAAAATAAATTTGATTAAAAGAAAAAAAAGTAACTAAAATAAAAAAAATAAAATAAATTTGAAGAAAATGTATTTGATCGTGCAATCATGCACCTTGTCTTTTACAAAATACCTAGAAACTATTTTTAGCATTAATGGTTTACTGGGATCCGTTATTTAAACTTAGAAATATGAATTATTACTCATTTTCTT
>NW_022146323.1:0-11727 GCF_002938485.1 Sitophilus oryzae | reverse complement strand
TCAGTACTTCGTTCAGTTACGTATTGCTAGTGTAGTTGGTTTACTTATGAAGAATATACTACACATTTTGTTATATTTGCTATTTTGACCGCAAATGGTAAATCATAACTAAGAGCTTCTCGCCCGTCCAGTGAGATGCACCCTGTACACTGATACGCAATTCAGGATCTACGCGGATCGAGGAGCAGGGCGTAGGTAGATCGGAATGTATAGGTATACACGAGTGGTGGAATTTTGGCTTTTTTATATCGTAAATTGTAAACAGCGCTTATTTGTAAACAACCACCGTTTTTGGAGAGGTATTTTAGATAACAATCTATATTTAGAAATGTTTTCACACCCTGGAAATACTACCACCGAGCACGTCATTGTTGCAACTTGCAACTGCTTTAATACGCCTGGCGGTGACCGCCTCATACTCTTTCAGATTTTTAGCAATAAAATATAGAGACCTGTTATTTTTAAGCTGCTTTTTATAAATAACTATAACAGTTTCAACTGTTATCTAAAAATAACAGTTTTGCCCATCACTAGGGCAAGTAAACATTGTATAAATAAAATAAATAAATAACGTCTTTATTTTTTACTCGGCGAAATTCAGCAGAGCTGTTAAGTTAACCATTAAATGAATGGTAATTAACCATTAATGTATGGGAATGGCGTAAAACTATTAAACACGATTTTATAAGTTAAATTATTTGAATTTTTAACCCCATTCAAAATAAAAATTTGAAAGTTTGAAAAACCCTGTAAAATGGTTTAACAAAATACGATATTTAAAAACTACCTTATTATCAAGGTGCATCTTTTCTCGATAATTTGATTCGTCTCGATACCTTTATTTTTGTTGGATAAATTCACTTTTGAAGAAGACACTAACAATTTAGAGCAATTTTAGCATCAAAAGAATGCCTTTGATTTCGGTTATCATGAACACACAGTTTATTGTTATTCTAATGTCACTATTAGTGAAAAGTTACTATTGCTTGTTGGGAGTACTCAAGCAGAGATTATTTTAGAAGTCTATGAGCTGTATCCATTACTGTTGCTTTAATTGAAAATGCTAGAGATCAAGTTCTGGACTTAAAATCATTGTTTCCTAGAGTAACTACCAACCCAACAAAAAATATTAATATGACTTTGCGCCTTGGGCGAACATCCTAAGGCGCAACTTTGCCCCAATTTAATAATGTTCGTATCTATTACGGTTTCCGAGATACTAATGCTTGTACTCCAAATTTGTAGCACCCTAAATTGGAAAAAAAATGTCTATACCTATGTGGCGGATTCACCTCTCCAAAAAAATCCAATATGGGTCTTTCGCCACTATGCACTGCAAGAAAATCTATAAAATAAAATTGTTATTTTTTGTAAACACTTCTGCGTTAAATCTAAACGGAAACTGCTTGTCAGAAGTCTGGGTCAGAAGTTATGTTTACAGTTATACAAATTTGCCTAACAAAGAAAAAAATGCTTAACGTTTCGGAAAGTTTATCTCTTTCCGTCGTCGCGTCGGAAGCAAAAAAATATACAAAGAATAAAGAAAAAAAATATTTAAAATATTTAAATTCAACTATTCGAGAATACTTTACTTTTTCTAAAACAGATACGTCTACAAAAAACCGTTGACGTTCTGTTAAAAAAAAATCAATTATTTTTCCAAACCTCATTCGCCTCGGTTGATTATACGAAAACGGAAAGATGTAGAAACAATTTTTTATAGGTATATGCAGAGAGGAATGTTCATAATTTAAAATTATTTTCAAATGTAGAGGGTGTGTCAGAACTAAGATCCATACCAAAGTTATATTTTTTCTTATGGAACACACACTCTGTATTTTATTTCATTTTTGGATTTTTGGACATAAAATACGACATTTATTATACGGGCTTAATATGTTTAAATGCTTTGGTTTTTGAGATATTTAAAGATATTTAAATATCCATGCTATAATAAAAAAGATTGTCAACACCCTATACATTGCTTTTCAGAATTAATTCTTGTGCTGACTTTGAAGCCAGAAAAATAAACTTTTCTAAAAAATGTTATTGCTTTAAATGTATACAGGGTTATGAAAAATTGCAGGTCTATTTTAAATATATATTTTACATAAAAAATTTCAAATACAACACCCTGTATTTTTTAAAGTAAATAGAAGAAGATTCAAATGCTCTTTCAAACTATGTTAGGGTTTCCTATACCTATCTGGCTCAGGTTTTTAATAAAAAGCGATTTTTCAGTAAAATGGCAATCAAGATGGCTGGTGTCGACATGGCAATTTGATGACAGTAGCTATTTTCAAAATCGACATTAGTTTATAGACTTTATTTAAATTTATAACAGTTTACTTTTATTTAATACAGTAGTTTTATAAATAAGTATTTATTATTTTATCAAAATATATATATATATATATATATATATATATATATATATATATATATATATATATATATATATATATATATATATATATATATATGCTCTACTATATATATATATATATATATATATATATATATATATATATATATATATATATATATATATATATATATATATATATATACTATATATATATATATATATATATAAATGTATGTATATAAATATGTAAGTATATAAATTATATGTATATAAATTAATAAGAATCTCTAAAAATAACTCTCATATACAACACAAAAATACTGACGTTTTCGAAACACTGAATTAACTTTCATGCTATTATTCGATTAAATTTTATCGCATTCTGAATATAAATCGAGTAATTTAGGTCATAACATCTTCTTTGTACTCAAAAGACCTGCTTACTCACCCGCTTAAAAATAAACATTAAAAACATTAAACGCCTATATTTCCTAGAGAAAGATATCATTTGGCAATCGAACCAGCGCGAAATGGCCAGCTTTACGTTTGGTAAATGAGCCACTTTTAACGATGTTCTACAAAGCGGCATTTCCTATGTAAATCACATTAATGGCTGCAGTATTTATACCGATTTAAATGAAATACGGCCGCTACTAACGCTACCGATTTTGTGCGGATGCGAATAAAATTTGACACTACATTTATCAAAGTTCAATTTAAGGATAAAAATATCGATCAATAAATATATCGAACAGGTTCAGGAATATTTACCAGAAGGCTCTCTGAATGTAAGCCAAATTACTTTTGTCAAAAATTACGTAAAGCTAATTTACTTCCTTATTTATCTACCTTCTGAAATTGATTTAAAGGGTACTAGTATATTACACGAGAAAAAAAAAAGAATGACCCAGAAAATGGAACGACATCCCATCAAAAACACATCGCATACTAAAAAATATAGTCTGTGGAACGAATAACTTTGAATTTGACAGTTCCCGCGGCCTTTTCTAGTGTTAATTTTATTAGGTTAGCAACTTGCGGCCATGTTGACGCAATGCCGTCTCTAATAGAACAGCCAATGACAGCAATAAAATGACAGCGATCTTTATTTCATAGCCATCATTGACCCCTTTTTTTATGATATTTTTTTTTCGAACATTGATACTTGCAAAATATACATATAAATTTTGTGAATGCAAATAATAGTGCATCACTATTAGTAGATATTGAATGTTTTTGTTAAATTAGATCGATTTTTAAACCCCAAAATTTAAAATATATTTTACATTTTACCCATATATATATATATATATATATATATATATATATATATATATATATATATATATTGTTTTTAGTAACTGATGTATATTATGTATATTTCATGTAAACTATATCATTTTTAAAATTCTTCTTCTTCCTTCTTCATACTAGGCGAATCGCCTGTTTGATTTCGTCGTCTCTACCGGTCAGACTGACAAGTTGTCGCTCCATCGTTTTCGTGGACGTCCTAAGCTTCTGCGACCTAGCGGTGATTTGTCGCGTGCAACTCTCACTATCCTTCTGTTGTCCATTCTGCTGATATGGTCGTTCTATTCTTCCTTTCTGCTGAGTGCCCACTCATTTACATTTTCCACCTTGCACGCTCTTCTTATGCTTTCATTTCTCTTCCTGTCCAGAAGCGTCTTTCCAGCTATTCTGCGTAGTACTCTCATTTCGGTTGTTTCTAGTAGTTGTTTAGTTTTCGCTGTATCAGGTCGAGTTTCTGCAGTGTATGTCATTATTGGTCGTAGCGTTGCCTTGTAAATTCTCGCTTTAGTCTCCACCTCAATGTTTTTATTTCGCCATATTGTATCATTTAGGCATCCTGCTATTCTGGTTACCTTCGTTGTCCGTTCTCGCACCTCCGCTTCTACATCACCATATCCTGAGATTTCTATGCCTAGATACTTAAACTTCATCTCTTGCTGAATAACATTGCCCTCGACTTCCAGTTTGCATCTTAGTGGTACTTTTAATGTCGTCATGCATTTAGTTTTCTGAGTCGATATTATCATAATAAGTGATTTGGCAGTGCAATTAAATCGATGTAATAAGCGCTGTAGATCGTTCTCATTTTCAGCTACCAATACGGCGTCGTCGGCATAGTATAGAATAGTAAATTCCTGGTCGCCCATACTGTATCCCTTCAGTAAACGTACATTTCCTACTACTTCGTCCATAATGATATTGAAAAGAAGAGGGCTCAGGGAGTCACCTTGTCGGATACCACAGCCTACATTTATTGGTTCGGTCAGGACCTCGTTAATTTTAGCTTGAATTTGGTTCGCTTCATATATGTTTCGTATGGTTTTAACGAGGTTGTGTGGGATTTGCCTATTGTAAAGATGGTGTATAACGTCTCTTAGCTGCACACGGTCGAACGCTTTTTCTAAATCAATAAAACACATATACGCTGGTTTGTTATATTCGATTGATTTTTCTGTTATCTGTCTTATGACAAAAACCGCGTCTGTGCATGATCTGCCCGGTCTGAAACCTTGCTGTTCATCTGCTAAGCACGTTAAGTCGTTTATTTTGGTTGTTATCACTTTTGTCGTAAGTTTTAGTGTGGTGCTTAGAAGATTTATGCCTCTATAGTTTGAGGGCAGCTTCTTATCTCCTCTTTTAAACATCAAGATAGTGGTGCTGGTTCGCCATTCATCGGGTATCCTGTGTTGATAAAGAATTTTTTGAATCAGGGATGTTAGCTGCTGTATGAGACTTTGGCCGCCATATTTAAGTATTCGTTTGGGATATCATCTTGCCCTGGGCTCTTCCTATTCTTTAGCTTTTCGATTTTTAAAATACAAACCAAAAATACGAGGAATAATTATTTTTTCCATGTATTCTACAACATATTTATTAATCCGTAGTATCTAACTAGCGTGACGTCATAAATCTCGCTCCGTGGCTGTTCTATTTGAGACGGCATTGGTCTAATATTTAGAAATGTCAAAAGCTGATGACATTTTACTTTTGTCAATTATGACATTTCGTGTTGATTTTTGCAAGAAGAGGAAGAACTGTCACTTGTTTTATTATTTTCCTTTTCTATTTCACGAAATTAAAAAGAGTTACCTATCTGATTCGTTCAGGCACTCAATTTAAAGAATATCAGTAACTTTTTTGATAGAGGGATTTTATATTTGCCATGTTGGTAAAAAATAAGGGTCAAAATTCAAAGTTATTCATTTTATAGACTATCCAAGTCTTGCAACACAGTTCTTTCACTACAAACAGTTATTTTTAGTTAGTGTCTAAAAGACAACCACTGCTATGATTATTTTATTTCGTTTTTTTATAGTCGAACACAGAAAATAGCTAAAGTACATAAATTCTAATAGGCTTGGTGCATTCTCGGTCTGTGCTGCCAGCATCGGACAATATCGTAAACAATAGACATATATAAATACTAGAATAATAATAATAGAAAATTCTAAAAATATAAATAAAAAAGTGAATATTTTGATATCTTAAGAAGGTCTTTTTAGATAAGTTCTTTGAATAAGAAGACTAAGGAAGGAGCATATCAAAAATCTTAGGTACACCGCGATGGGCCTCAAATATGGCCGACTTAAATTCCGGTTTATCAGTGTCGTTCTAATTTTATTTAAAAAATGTAAAACTATGATGTAGGGTAGACGTGGGGTAGACTCAATATTTTTTTTTATATTACGTTGTGAATAAATGTTGGTAGTCATTAAAATTGTTATAAAAACATATTATTATAATAAAAATAGATAAGTTTTACTAATTATTTATTAACACAAACATCCGATACGCTACTGAAGCAGGTAAGTCAAATTGATGTATCTAAATTCTTTGACATCTAATCTTTGACAAGTGGTAAATAAAAGCAAAAATGCAAGAAAAAATATTTAATTAGTTAATTTAAGTGAACTTCACAAATGATCGGTTTACTACACCTATGTATATTATATAGTCACTTACTAGCGAAAAGTTGTTCCATTATTTCACTCAATTTTTGCCGAGATCTACCGCACGCTACACAACCAACTATTTTAGAATCTTTTTCGATAAATCGCGATAGTGTTACTGTTAATTTAAGTTCTGCCACAAGATTTAGGTAGTAAATCTAGACTTCCATCTAGATTTACTACCTTTATACAACTATCAGTAGTAGAATAAATAATAAATAACATAAAATAAGCTCCGTAAAGGCTGACAAATCCACAAAATTTCAAATCAAATTCAAATGTGTCAAATGAATCGTCAAACAGAACTGTCAAGGATCCCCACCCTAGAGTGCTTTTATGGTGGTTTTTCCGCCCACCATGCATGAATACATGGATAGCATTATGCTCCTTCCTTAGTCTTCTTATTCAAAGTTCAACTACGCTACGATAGCGAGCATAGTTTTCGGCACCGGTCTTGTTAGTGGGGTCATAACAGGGGCTATTTCGGCTAAAACCAAATTTTTTAAAGGTACATAGTAATTATAATTTTTGAAGATGTTCATAAAACATTTAATCACTAGTTGATTAAAAAACTAGACCATTAATATTGCCAAATTATATTTTATTCTCTCATAGTATATGCCTATTTAATTTTAGCCGACCATACCAACAGGTATGGTAGGCTATTATTAAGATCGTAAAAAAAAGTTTTTTTTAATTTCACTCAAAATGAGTTATTTGGGTCATAAACGACCTAAATACAAAATAGTTTCATGGTGTCTGTCTGTTCGTCTGTAACACGATAACTCAAAAACCACTAAACCGATTTTAACAAAATTTGACACAAAAATACTGTGGCACCCGAGAATCTGGCCATTAATTTTTGGTGGGGATGGGGGGTAAGGGGATATGGGAGGGGGTTAAAATTTTTAAAAAATCGTAACTCCAAAATTACAGTAGCTAGCGAAACGCGGTTTTCAATTTAAGATTAGGAATAATATTTGCAACAAAATTTGTAATAACATCAAAATCAGTCAAAGTCGCAGTTTTTGAGATATTCCGTGTTTCCGTAGTCCGTTTTTGAGAAAATCTGTGTGGAGAACTCCAAACTCCCATCGGACGCGACCCCAGGTGGCGGATAGGGGTAATAACCGCGGACCAAAATTGAAAAATCCCTTTACTTTGAAACTAAAAGAACTGCCTACCAACTTTTTATTAACATATTTTCGTATGGGGGTAATTTTTCGATTATGGTAATGGGCACTTCAAATTGAGGCTCTCGATTTATTGTAACTTTATCGCTGAGAAACCGCTATTTGCCAGCTTTTCAAATTTATAAAGAATTGGACCCAAGGAACGTACATGTAAATAAACGGAGCGTAAGTAAAAGATTAAACAAAGCAAATCTTACGTCAAGAAGGCCTGATTCGGGACCACAACTTACTAGGTCTGTTGACTAGGACCAAAAGGCAAAGGCATGGTTTTAATGTAGAAATTACGAAAAAATAAAAGCGTCTTCTTCAAAAGCAAATATCTCCAACATAGATAAAGCCTATTAAGATGAACAAAAAAAACAAACTATCGAAAAAGGATGTACCTAGATGACAGAAAGATATTTATTATTAAATTCCTTGCTGTCATATTCCACAGGGTGTTTCAAACTTTCACCAAAATATCAATATTTTGTTTTTTTCTCGTATAATTGACAGATTGGAAGTTTCATTTTTAATTTAGAAAGCATACTGCATATTGCTTCAAAAATCATCAAAATCGGCCCCCTAACTTTAAAATACGTCAAAATTTTAGTGTATCCGTTTTTCGTGCCGGTGAGTGTATAAAAAAAATAATATGTAGTAATATTCAATTTCAATTAAAATAATTGAAATGTTTCATTCTATAATGGTGATTTTGTCAACTGAAACTAACAGTAACTTAATTCGAACAAAAATAGACAATGATAAAAAAAAATACTGCAGTAGTCTATAGTCTGCTTCTATAAATACATTGCATGCATTTTATCTAACTATTTCTTTTATTTAAGGGTACAAATCGAAAAATCAATAAAGGTTGTCTACAGATAACTTTTCAATGTTATTTTTTTTATATCCAATCTAGTTTTATATTATTCATTATTTATTTATCTGTAACTTGCAAGTACATAAAAATAGAACCATTGAAAATTCATTTATATTACAAAATAATTCATCTATCATAACAACTCCGACAGGTTTCTTAATGAAAACAATTTTTGTTGTGTCATCAGGGATATTTTCTTCTTTTTTTAGAATGTAAACAATATGCGAGGGAAATTATATGGTTTCTATAACACCCTTTCAAACAGTGAGCGCATTACAAAAATTTATCGTACAATGGGAAAACATTTTTAATATAAAATAGAATAACAATATGGGTAAGGAAACTTGGAATAAAAGGGCTAAGGAGCCATAATATTGTTTATATATATCCATATATAAAGAGATAATTGACATCACGACCTCCAATTGTATATATAGTTTTCTTTGATGTTTCAATTGACACTTTGAATTTGATTTAAAATTTTGTAGATTTCTTCGTCTTTTTCTGAGATTCAGAATGGTTGGGTTGTTGTAACAAAATTAATAAATTATTGATTCTTAATAATTTAAGACAACAAATAATTGAAGTTTGTTGATATACTCCTTCCGGAATCTTTTTATACTAAGTAAGTATAGAAAAAGTTTGGTTACAAAACTAAAAAAATACCAAAAAAGTAATAGAACGAACAGAACCAAACCACACAAATGCCTATTTTTTCTCTGCACGATGCATCGTGCTAGATTCGTGATTATTCACGCGTAATAATAAACAATATCGAAAAAGTAGGTTATGTGCGCGTGTAGATTTTTTTTATGACAAACAGTATATAACTTCACTCGTTCAGTTTTGGAGTATGCCAAGGACGCACGGTGCCAACTTAGGTCTAAATTCGTTGTTCGGAAGACTTTGGAAGGGTCAATGAAAGGGTTCGTGTCAGATGACAGATCAACGCGATACGAATTGTTTGTGATTTGTGCTATAAAAAGAAAGCAAATAGATATAAAAAATGTAGCTTCAAGTATAAAAATAAAAGAAAAATAAACAAAGGGATATTTTTTAGTAAATCATTTGAAGTTTTTTTAATGCAGTACAACACGCGATTTTTATTTTCACTTTTTTAGAATTGAGGATCTTTGAAAATATTTATCAAAAACTATATCAAAAATGCACTTTGTAAAAACCAAAGTAATTTTTCGAAAGAAACATATTATAGCTTATGTCGCTGAAAAGCTTAAAAATGGCGCTTTTTATGAAGTCATGGCCAACTATGGTTTCCATTTAAAAAAAACATATGTTTGTGTCATATGTCAAAAATGACAGGCTTTAGAAAAAAAACGGAGAACACAATCTCATTATGGATGTGATTATCTACAACTTTTATCTGAAATTTTTTTGCCTAAAATAGATTATAATGGAATTATAGACAATTCTTAAAATAGCCGAAATTTATTTCTTTCGAAATATCTAGTAAGCCATGAACTTTTTCAAAAATCTGAAACGCGCATGTTTATGACTCCACAAAATTGTAATTCTTTCCCCATTTAACCGACTCTCTAGTAGTTTCCGAGATACCCATAGAGAACATCGTAGGAAACTCACCCTGTATAGGGTGGATTGCGATAATTGTAATGTCATGTACCGGGTGGCCAACTAAGAATTGACGCCGGTTGTATATCAGAAACTACTTATCGTATAACTTTGGGAAAAAAATTCTATTAAAAGTAAATCGACCAAGAGAAATCGCTGGAAATTATTTTCAAGTTCAAAAAATGTCCGCTAGGGGGCGTTTCTGTAATAGCCAATCAGAAAACAGGGCTTTTCTCAAAAATATGCAGGTGGACAGGTATTTTAAATATTACTATTGTAACCATCGAAAAATTTGTAATTTTTTTTATATAGAGTATTTTGCTCTATCTCATAAAGTAAAGTGGTGGGGGAAGGTTGGGGGAACTTGCTTTTATTAAAATAAGGATAACTCTGATTTAGGTTACTCGATTTAAACAAACTAGGGCTCGTTTAAAAGAGCTTTTCTTCCTTAATGATCTCCAGTATAAATTTTGTTTCTATAATTTTTTTTCGTGGTAGCTAGAGGGCGCTGTTTGACATCATAACAAATATTGCGCTTTTGCATAAAAAAATTAAATAGGAGGCTACATTTCTCTTTGCACAGTTAAATATAGCACAAAATTTCCAAAATATCAGCGCAAACCACAACTTTCTATCTTCTCTCTAACCGGAGATTATTAAGGAAGAAAAGCTCTTTTAAACGCGTCCTAGTTTGTTTAAATCGGGTAACCTAAATCAGAGTTATCCTTATTTCAATAAAAGCAAGTTTAACCTTCCCCCACCACTTTACTTTATGAGATAGAGCAAAATACTCTATATAACAAAATTACAAATTTCTCGATGATTACAATAGTAATATTTAAAATGCTTGTTCACCTGCATATTTTTGAGAAAACCCTGTTTTCTGATTGGCTATTAGAGAAACGCCCTCTAGCGAACATTTTTCGAACTTGAAAATAATTTCCAGCGATTTCTCTTGGTCCATTCACTTAATAGAATTTTTTTCCCAAAGTTATACGATAAGTAGTTTCTGATATACAGCCGGCGTCCATTCTTTGTTGGCCACCCGGTACGTATAGATTAAACAGGAAGAAATGTCAAGCTCGATGATTTGCCGTGATGATTTGACATAACTTTTGGGGTTATGTCCTAATTCTTCCCTAATTTAGGTTTTTTTTTATTAATGGCAATTGAACAATATGGATACTTTTTTGTATGGCATATGATGTCACAGGTGGTATGCGCAAACTTAACGAAATTGGAGCCGCTATCGATCATACCTTGTTTTCTTTGTACCATGCCTGATTACTAATTTAAATGTATTAAATTTAACATCAATGCAGGTCCACCTGTCATAATAATAATATTATGACACATTATAATATCACTTGTCATTTTCATTGGTTGCGTTAACCACTGAGTGAACGGAGTTGCAGGTGTCTCCGGGAATGAACATCTGTTGTCAGAGGAGGATGGGAAATATAGTCTGTCCAACGACAAGATCCTTGACAGTGATAGATGTGTCTGTCATTTTATTTTCAAAGTAGTGTATTTTATTTTACAAAGAAATAAGTTGGTATAGTCTATAAAATGAATAACTTTGAATTTTGACCGTTATTTTTTACCAACATGGCAAATATGAAATCCCTCTATCAAAAAAGTTACTGATATTCTTTAAACTGAGTGCCTGAACGAATCAGATAGGTAACTCTTTTTACTTTCGTGAAATAGAAAAGGAAAATAATGAAACAAGTGACA
>NW_022146322.1:464183-559963 GCF_002938485.1 Sitophilus oryzae | reverse complement strand
GGCCTAAAAATTTCACAGAATCAACGACGTCAATGGTGGTATTATCAAGTTGAAAAGGTAGCAACGTACTTTTATATGATAAGACTTTAGTTTTAGAGACGTTGAGACACAGATAATTAGAATCGCACCATGTTTTTATGTTGATTAAGTCACTGGAAATGGTTCTATGAAGTGCCGTGGCGTCCGGGCTGCTCCATGTGAAACAAGTATCATCCGCGAAGAGACAGATTTTACCACTGATGTCCAGACTATCTATCATCTATATCTTTATTCTATCATTAATCGACAAAAGTTCTTTTAGTTTTAAAAGCCACAAACTCGATATTCAAATATATCTGGTATTATATTTTTACATGAAATGTGTTATCAGATACCAACAAGTTGTACTATACAACCGACAAAAAAGTTCTATGGGTATTTCGCCACTGTAAGAAAGTTTACAAAATAAAATAGTTATTTTTGTGTAAGTATTAGTAATAAGTATAAGTAATAGTTATTTTAAGTTAATTTAACGGAGACAATTGTCAGCAGTGGTTTACTAATAAACAAATTTGCCTAACGGACAAAAAATGCTTAACGTTTTGGGAAGTATCTCTTCCCGTCGTCGTTGGAAGCAAAAAAACACAAAGGAAAAGGGGCAAGATTTACTGTGAATATTAAGGGCTTACAATGGTCTGTCATTATTTTTAGACAATAAACTAAAAATTTAGAGGGCGTCGTGAGAGAAAATGATCAAGTTTGTAAATAACGGACACCCTAATATAGATTTCTTAGAACCGACAAAGTTAAAACTCACCCTGGGTGATTTAAACGCCCTAAAGCCAAACGTCGGCGTCGTCGGCGTAATATCTACTTCTGGAAAACCGCAAAACCCGACAAACAGACAGTCGTTCGGATAGGCGTGGGTTGGTCCTTTTTCCAGGATTGACTTTCATTCGCGGTGACTTTTCAACTGCGGCGTCCCCATTGGCTGGCAAAATCGACTCCCGACTTTTAATGATACGCCTCTTTTTAACTGGAGATCCTTGACAAAATTCCGCAAGTGGTTGATCTAAAAAGTTATTTTATCATAAGTCTAATTAATTATTAACAACAAAATTAAAATTAAATATAAATATTAATAATGCACTACATAGTTAAACTAGTTATTGATTACTTTACTATACTATACTTATATTAACATAATACTAATATTAACTTTCTAAAAAATGTCTATACCTATGTGGCGGATTCATCTCTCCAAAAAAATTATTTATGAGTATTTCGCCACTGCACTGCAAGAATATATATAATGTCATTTTAACAGAACGTCAACGGTTTCTTGGAGACGTATCTGCTTTAAAAAAACTAAAGTGTTCTCATAATAGTTTGAATTTAAATATTTTAAATAGTTTTTTTCTTTATTCTTTGTATTTTTTTTGCTTCCGACGACGGAAAGACATAGACTTTCCGAAATGTTAATGTTAAGCATTTTTTTCTTTGTTAGGCAAATTTGTATAACTGTAAACAAAACTTCTGACAAGCAGTGTCCGTTTAGGTTTAACGCAGAAGTGTGTAGTATTTTGTAGATTTTCTTGCAGTGCAGTGGCGAAATACCCATAAAGAATTTTTTTGGAGAGGTTAACTTTCTATTTTATAATATATAATGTTACTAATATTTATATACAGGGTGTCCCAGAAATGAGTGCAGATATTTTAAGGGGTGGTAGATCTGGTCAAAATAAACATATTTTCTCTTTACCATTTTTAAAATAAATTGAAAATAACCGAGTTATTTAACTTTGAAAATTTAAAAAAATAATCGCAACATTTTGAGTTATGATGAGCGCATAATTTAAAAACATATTTTTAAAATACAGGATGTTTAAAAGAATTTTTATTTTTTTAGATCATAATAGACATGGTATTTTTTTAGAATCGAAATTTTATAGTAAATTCAATAATCTAATAAAAATATAGAAATTTCATACAACTTTTAAAAACATTGATTTCATTATAGGTATGGCACAACACCCAGAGAAAAAACAATATTATCCTAAAAATTCTATTCTCACTTTTTTACCAGAAGACTGCAATATGTTTTTGTTATACTCTTTATACTAATAATAATTATAATAGTACCATTTATTAATTAAAGATGAAAATACACAAAATAAATATTTCAATATTCTTTTCAATTAGATTAACAATGGGTTATTAATAATATGTTTAAACTATTACAAAATTATGCGGTTTAAAAGTGCAGTGTTGTTTTTTTCTTCTGCAAAAAAGCTGGAAATACCAATTCCAGATCCAATCCAAATATGGTCACTTACCTATTCAGCATTTGGTTAGCACTAGCCAGTGCCACAAATTAACTACAGCAGATGCGAAGGAACACCGAATTACCCGTTCAGGTTTCTGTGACCTTCAGAAAGAGTTCATAGACAATCCGCATCAATGTATAGTTTGGGTTATTATTTGTTTGGGTGAAAATAATCTGCACCAATATGTTATCGAGGCATATAATCTCACAGTAATTTAATAGATTGCTCGTCATATTATATCAGTTCATAGGAGATTAGGAAAAAAAAGATATTTATAATATAAAAAATTAATTTATTTAACAAAATTTAATTAAAGATGTGACAAAATAGTTACTTTTCTATTGGTTCTATCGGACTTTTTTCGACTATATAAACCTTTATTTTTTGTAAACTTTAATGCATAAAATATTTTCAATTTAATAAATAATTTAATGATGTAAATAAGAGGAAATTTCTCACATGGGTGGTCAAATTCTATAGTTTTCATTATATCAAACAGCCTCTGAATGTTTTCAAAACTCATCAAAATTTAATATAAATATTTTTTCCATTTCCAGTAAATAAAATGAACAAATTTTTCCACTTTCATGATCAAAGGCTTTTAAATGGGTAAATAATTTCGAGTTATCCAGAGATTTGGATTCTTTTGCAAATTTTAGACAAATATCACATTGATGTATTTGAAGACCCTTTTAATTGATGTAGTCAAACATAATTTTGAGTTGAAAACATTTCGCAGAGGCTGTTTGATATAATGAAAACTATAGAATTTGACCACCCATGTGAGAAATTTCCTCTTATTCACATCATTAAATGATTTATTAGATTGAAAATATTTGATGTATTAAAGTTTACAAATATAGATTTATATAGTCGAAAAAAGTCCGATAGAACCAATAGAAAGGTACTATTTTGTCACATTTTTAATTAAATTTTGTTAAATAAATTAATTTTTTATACTATAGATATCTTTTTTTTCCAAATAAACACATTTGTATCCCATTTTAAATAAGATATACAAATTACCAAAACTTAGAAATAACAGTTCAAAAGTTCAACAAAAATCCTACACCCGTTTTTAAAAAGAAACATATAACCACGCACTATGTCATTCCAGCAAGCGAATACGACACAGCATAGGTGTCCGGACTAAACGACTGGTGTATTTACACCACTCAATAGGCGTGTGGGGTTTGCCGAGCGGTTTCCGATGCAGTCGCTTTCTTTCGCATCTGTTATAGGTAATTTGTGCCAGTGCTTTGAATATCATCATCATCATAATCATCATTTTTAGCTTTTTATTTTTAGCCATTTCCAAATATGGTGCTCCATGGTATTTTCCAATTATGGTCTCTCTGACATATTTAGATACTCTCTTTGTAGTTAGGCCTATTGTTGTCTATTATTGGCTTGCGGGCCCGTTATCTCTAATAATTTCCCTAATATCATGTTCCTATCTTAGGTCCTTCTTGTAGGTCTCTTAATTCCTCGTGGGTACCATGCTGCAATTTTTGCGGTCCATCTATTGTCCGTCCTTGTTGGCAATGGGCACACTTGAGGGATTGGATTTTGTGGATGACATTAATTATCTGGGTCGTATCCACTCTATTCATTTACGGTTTTTCTTGGTTATTCCCAGAGAATAGGTACATTAAAGAAATGCTAACTTCATGTTAAAAAATGGAAACAGACGCCACCTGGTGTCGCCTGGCAGTACTAACTAATTTGAGGGGAATTGGAGGGGCGGGGCTTAAAAGAGGGGAAATTTAAAAAAAAATATTTTTATAAGTATTACTGACTTCAAGTTATGCAAACGTAAAATTTAGTTGTAGCAAAAAGTGTATTACTTTAATATAATTTAATGTGATACAAAATATGTGTCTAGTAATTTTACACAACAAATCAATGAAATATTATTAAAGACTTATTGTTTTTCAAGAGAAAATTCATAGTAAATAAATTATTAACGTTAGTAAACAATATCATTTATTTTTTAGAGCTGCGATTTATATTACAATAATATTGAAATATATATATTTTTTAACAATGAAAAAGAATATCCCGGAACCTGAAAAAGAAAGATGATCAATTAATGACTTAAATTAGTTCAAAATACATTTTGCAAATAACTAGTGAATTGGACAGATAAACATACTATTAAAAAGACATTTTAGTAGTATATTATCATCTATTTACTGATAATACATAAGTATATAATAGGTAAATAACATGCATAAGGCACTATGATACAACTACCTGTATCATGATAACACACTAACATCACAAAAAATATATGCTAATTTAAATTTCTTTAATGGTCTAATGAAACACTATCTAGCCTCAATGCATGCCATTCCAAAGGCAAAAAAAACTGTTATACCAAATAAATATAAGCTGAATAAAACATAAACCAAGCCAACGTGCATAAAAAACCAAAAAATGCATCAAAAAATACTTTTATCAGATCATACCCTTGGATATATTATGTATTTTATATATCGCACATCCCGTTCAAAAGTTTACTAACTCAAAATAGAGAATATAGAGAACATTGTCAAGAGAAGTAAAAGAAAATTTAAGTTAAGGCAATATGCTCCTTTTTGGATATTAATGGCCAAATAATATAATGTTGATTTAATAAAATTTTACTGGCATCCTTCTGAGGTATAAATCAGATTAAAAGGACATTGTTTTTGTAATAATTGTTTGTTTTGTAAACATTTTTTGAAGACAATACAGTTTTGAACGGGCTGTGCGATATAAACAAGGATCTTACTATTATTTGAGGTTAGAAAGTATTTAAATAACATAAAACATAATCAAAATCATTTGTCATCATAAATTATAGAGGTACTTACGTGTTTTGATATTATTATCAGGAAATAATACGTTTAGTTAAACAGGTACGCTGCCAGGCAAGTTCTATCGGCGGGTCTTTGCAAAAGTTGAAATCTAAAAATACAAAACTACGTTTACATCTTAGTTGTATTTACGAATAAAGTATTTGTGTGTAATTTCTGACTTACCAGTTAATTGAATAATCGCATTAAATACATCCAAATGGTAATTTAATATTGTAAAAAGCAAAATTGTTTTAAATCACTTGCCAGGACAGCCGGCCAGCTTCTTTGTTGACAAAATGGCCGCGGTATCATGATTTAAGCAATGTGAGTGACAAAGAAAGCCAATGCCTGGCAAATGTTGCTTTCTTTGTCGTTTATCCTGGCACGTTTAATTTGACTGTTGCCTGTTTTCCTATAAGTGACACCCCCGTGGTTATTCCCATTATATTTCGTTCTATTGAGCGTTGTGCGACTTGCAGTTTTTTATAATCTATATACCGTGTGGTGTATCGGAAAACGGGACATAGGAAATCCCATGCAATTTTTAAAACGTCAATATTATCGCCCCAGATGATTTTATGCAAAAGTAAAATTTAGTTAGCAAAAGTGTATTAGACTTTCTTGAAGAGCGTTATAGTTTACGTCTAGAGAATTTCGTTTTATTTGGAATAGGCATCTAAAATTTATTTGCAAGTGGAAATCTACCTTCAACTAAATTACTAAAAATGTATAATACGGCCCAGAGAAAGCTACAAATATAGCAAAAGTATGTTTTTGTCATTGTCAAATTCGATGTCACTTTTCTGTTTACAAGAATTTATGGGGAATTGAAAGGATGTTTATCTTTTCATGAATTCGAATGAACATCTACAAAAGAATTAATTGAACTGGGGAAGGACGCGGAGTATGTGACTTGATTGCTGTTCATTACCTCGGATCATTCACGAGGCGTCGCAACAGTGTTCAAAATTTGCAAAAAACGAAATTGAAAATTTTAGTTATGTTGAGAATCGTCAAACTTATGTATATGTTTCTTTACGTCATTTTTACAACTTTTAACAAAGCATTGCTAATGGCTTTATCATGACTGAATATCTTTATGAGCAAAAGCTAAAAAATAATATTAATTTTATACAGCATATTTTGGCATTAAAATGTTTTCTTTTTTATCCGCTGCAAGTCAAATTTTTCATGGAAATGTAATTATATCAGAAAAAAGTACATATTTTAAGGATTTAAATAACCTAAATACTATAATGAAGGTCGCTTTTCCTCTCAGGCATAATTCGCTGCCTATAACCCACCACAGTTTTTGAAGAAATGTCATTTTATTGGTCTGTTATGTTTATTGCTAGTCCTTGCTCATCAATAAATTATACATTAAATAAAAGCCTATAGTCTAAGGAATTCAGGAACATTTTGTTTTACCTGCGCAAAGGTGCGCCTCAGGCTGCAATTCGGATTCATTTGCGCTGAGTTCTAAACATGTTTACACGCGGCCGGGCGGCCAGTATTTAGTTTTTTATTATATGGTGTTCAGTGTAGTCACAAGTTTAGTTTGTGTTATTTTGCGGTGTAGTAAGTCAAGAAATATATTGTTGGTTTATTTTTGGCATTTATTCATGATGGCAATTACACGTCTGCATCTACATGAGAAAATGATGGAAATACTTGGCCAAGATTTCTCTGTGAAGAAAATTCATGTTTTGGACTTTTTAAAAGATCATTTTGAAACAAACGGAGATGAAATTGCAACTAACGCTCTCAATAACTTCATGAGGCAATCGTTTTTTCCGTAATATTTAACAAAATGGAAAGCGGCTCAGAGGAAAGACAGAAATTTCTTGTCTAGGTATGCAGATTGGCTATACAGGTTGATGTTATTTTTCCCGATGAAGTGTTTCATTGTCAACGACAACTTACGGTTCCTGATTATTCTGCATCTACAAGTGGAGGTAAATATGCAAAATAATTATTTATCTATAGGGATAAATTCTAACATTTTATATTATTATAGCAGGTCGGCCGTCAAAAACATTTGTAGAAAGTTCGGACGTTAGTAAACGTAGAAATACTGAAAAAATTCGACGGCAAAATACAGCAGCCGAGTATCATTTGCTGAGTCCATGAAATTGCGTGAAGAGGGAAACGTCTCTGCTTCAAAATTGGTAACAGAGGCAACTATGACCACGCCCACAAGAGCAACTAAAATTCTGGAATGTTCCACAACAAAAAATCAGCCCTGCTTAAAATTAATGACGATTTGTTCAGAAGACTCATATTGAGCTCGGATCCACTCCTGAGCTATTCTTTATTTCTCCAAAAAAGTCTATAGGAAAATAGACCAAAGCATGCTTCCTTTCGCTGGACCTTATAGAGTGAGGGGAAACGTGAACTCAAATTTGATGAGCATAATGACAATGAAGATAATGATGGCGAGAACAATATGAGATTCGATGATTAGTTTTTTATACTGTTATAATTGATATATGATCAAGTTATAGACTATTTGCAATAAAAACCTGGGTCAAAAAATTAATGAAAAAGTTTGTTTAAATTCATGCAATAGATTTCACAGTTTGCACGTAATTAATTTTTGATCAAGTTTTCATCAATTTTGAACACTGTGCGTCGCTCATACCACATACATCTTTAGTATTCCACAGAGATGTCGTTAGATCTAAATTTCTGTATTTAGTATGTCCATAATAACGGTTTTTGAGTGTTCTCTACAGGAAGAAGTTGTTCGGCGAAAGATCCTGTGGTCTTTTCCTACTGTTATCCCAATAGACGGTCAATAGAGTCAATTATTTTCTTTTCTTCAACATGAAGAATATTCAAGTTATTGTTTTTTTCTTCCTGTTCAATTATTTTTGTCTTCACATTTCTAGGTGCTTAATACCGTGCCTTTAGTTTCAAATCTCTGCCTAGTTTATTCTTTAAACTGTTGACTTATTTGGTACAGGCACTTGTAGTATAGTGTTTCCGGAGACTGAGCTGCGAACAAATCTAACACAGCGGAAATATTATTTTCAGCAAAATGCCGTTTAACTATCGTAACTTTTTCAGAAGTTCTGAAAATCATATTATTTTATACAAAATGATTTATTTAGTACCTTCAATTTTTTTGAAGGTACTAAGGTACTATAAAACAAATGGGACATCAAATTTGATAATGACACAATTACATTTTTAAGGGTATTTTAATTTAGATTTCTCTGGGCCGTATTATAAATTTACTAATTTGAAGGTAGATTTTTACATTACAACTTTTAAATTATACTATTCCAAATAAAACGAAATTCTAGTCTAATCCAACTTTTGCATAAAATCATTTGGGAGATAATATTTGACCTTTTCAAAATTTACATGGGATTTTGTGCTCGTGTTCCGATGCACCCCACGGTATACTTATAATTTGTATATGTTTTAATTAGTTAAGTATTTTACTTAATACATATTATTCTTTATTGAATAATCAATTGCGCAATATTTAGTGTGAAACTTGGTGTTCGACAAATATATAGGCCTTTGCCTTCTACGTCTTACATTAAACGGTCAGATATTTGAAACGAAAGATTACTGTAATTTTACTGAAATTATAAGGGCACTGATCGGCACAACTTTGACGTCGTTTATATTTCGATCATATAGACTCTTTTTATAAACCTACCTGGTACCTTACATCTCATTATAATCAAATTATTTCTTCTAATAGGAAACAACAGCTAGACTTCTATTTATGGCAGTTCGATGGGTCCGTTGTTTAGCACCATTCCAAACGCTCAGTAAACACGATCAGCTATTGCTACTACAAGAATCGTGGAAAGAATTGTTTTTATTACATCTGGCCCAATGGTCTGTCCCGTGGGATTTATCCACTGTTTTGGGTTGCTCTCAAGCTAGAGAAAGGCTTCCAAACGACGTTCACACAGCTACAGAGATTAAAACAATACAAGTAAGAAATTTATAATTTTTAACAATTATTAAACATTATTTTCATGAGCATTTTTTTCAGGAAATAATGTGTCGGTTTCGACAGATATCACCAGACGGAAGTGAATGTGGATGCATGAAAGCTATATTGCTATTTACTCCAGGTATGTTTAATATATACAGTATGGTCCCCGGATTGTCTTTTCAAAAGGAGAAGCTTTTTTATTATTGACATTTTCAGAAAAATGCCTTCTTCAAAAAAAATTAGCTTGTTCTAAAATGTTTAATGCCGTTTATATTTTTCAAATTTCCATGCCGTTATAGAGAAAATTAAAAAAAACATGAAAATATGGTTGATTTTTAGTCACAGTCCCAAAAATCAAAAGGCATTTTTGTAGTAAAAACAAGGCGTTTTGGTGGTTCTCGAAATGTCAATAATAAAAAAGTTTTTTTCCTCTTGTAAAGGCAATCCGGGAACATACGGTATAGTGTTTTAAGTTTTAAATAACATATTACCAAAAATATCATACGCTGTAAAGAATGAAAGTTATTAGTATAAACTATTATTTTTTTAAATGGGAGTAGAGTAGTTAAGAAGGTTGATTATGGTGGTAGAGTAAAATATTAATAAACTAGTAAATAGCGCTAATAAACAAGAAAAAACAGTTATAAATAAGAAATATTCGCAAGGGACAAACATTTTTTTTTGTTTTTTACGAGGGTTTTTAGCGTTTTTTTTAGTTATTAGCGTTTTTTTTTTGTTTATACTTCCATGTTTTTTCTTGTATAGTAACAGGTTTTACCTGTTTTCTAATGTTTTACTCCTCTACATTGCATAATAATTGCATTATTATTACTTTAGTTACTTTAGCCGTAAGTACCGTATGATAAAAAACGGCGTCAAAGATGGCTGAAAATGAAAATTGATGATAATTTTGGCGAGGTCAATTACTAAAAATTGACATAAAACTTGTCAAAATTTAACACTACTTGTAAAAAGATTAAAATATTTATAGAACATTTCGAGACACGTGCAAAAAACGTTTTTTTTTCTCGATTTTGATCTAATTTAAAAATAATATTACAATTATACACCATTACAAAAACACCATTTACACATTACTATACCATTTAAAAATAATATTTACTCAATATTAAAATAAATTACAACCTTCTTGCTAAGGCCAACTGGCAGTAAGTGCCATTAAATAATGAAGAAGAGTATGAGGCAAGTAAATTGCCAAAAAATGTCATACCTATGTGGCGGATTCATCTCTCCAAAAAAGTCCTATATGGGTATTTCGCCATTGCAAGAAAATCTACAAAATAAAATATTTATTTTTTGTAAATACTGCTGCGTTACTCCAACGGAGACTAATTGTCAGCAGTTAGCTTTACAGATAAACAAATTTGCCTAAGGGACTAAAAATGCGTTTCGGAAAGTTTATCTCTTTCCATCGTCGGAAGCAAAAAAAATACAAAGAACAAAGAAAAACAATTTAAAATATCTAAATGCAACTATTCGAGAACACTTTAGTTTTTTTTAAACAGATACGTCTACAAAAATCGTTGACGTTCTGTTAAAATGACATTATATCAAGTTAAACTTCAAAATTAACAATTACTACCTGATAACTACTTAATAAGGTAAAACCAAAAAGCTTCAAACTTTCTGTATTATTGTTTTTAATTTGTTTTTAATTCTTACGTATGTTATATTTATTTATATTATGTTCTTTAAAATTAAAGAAGCGATTGCCATAATTACTAACATCTACAAATGCATGAGCAATAGTGCTATCTAGTAAGCAAGGTTACTGGTTCGAATCCAGCTCTGGACATGGATGTTTAATGTGTGTGTAAGTCTGTGTTTGTCCTAATTTAAACGTTCAAAAAATTGATTAGCTGATCTGTTGCGGCTCGTCAGGTGCAGTAGGTGAAGGGGCACTTCACCGAAAAAAATACTCAAATTAGAGAAAAAACTTTACTGCTTAAAATATTAATTTAGTTTAATATATTTACATGTATCTAAATAATAAAATGGTAATTTTTTATAAATTATTTTTTTTTCGGGTGGACCTCTGCATAATAGATCCACCGCATCGTTAATTCCGGCCGAAAAAGTAGCATTATTGGCCCGCACGCGCCTACGTTTCCACGAAGCCACAAGTAAAGAAAAAATATTTGTGAGCCGAGCGGATGCACGGTTTCCATGGTAACGTGACGTCAGCCTAGCGGCAGCATGTAAATTCCCCGCCCCGAAATTTGTTATCGGCGACCGATGTGAATGAGTTTTTGGGCAGTTCGCTTGGTCTTCCTTTATGCTAATATTCGGCTACTTCGGCGAGTAATTAACCATGTAAAGACTGTAAAGTTTTTGTTGATTATTTATTGTTGTTTGTTAATGGTTTTCGTTGATTTAACTTGTTGATTTTTGCTGTTTGTTTTGTTGTTGTGTTTTAAAACTGTTTTGTATGTGTTAAAAAATGAACCCAATCAATGACTTGGTGTGCAATTTGAAACATGAAAAATTGAGCTGATTTGCAAAAATTAGTAAGGTTAGTAATATAAATAAGTCAATTTATTTTGGTTAATATTGCTTAGTAAACATTAATGTAATAATAATTAATGTAATAATTGAATAATAATTAAATGGGTCCTAATAATTGAAACGTTATACCTATGAAAATTACAATCTTATTTCACTGAATTCTCTATTTTGAAAAAAAATGTCGGTTACAACGTTTTTCGGGGAAACCCTTCAATAAATAGTGTTCGCCATAAAGTTGAATCCATATGAACGTTTTTTTTTGGTATTAGAGTTTAAAAAAAAACTTTTTGTGGCAATCAATGTTGCTTTTAAAAACAACTTAAAATGCACCAAGTCAAAGGTGAAACATAATTTTGTTAGTCACCTTTTTTAAAATAATAATAATTTAACCAATTTTTAAAAATTTCTTTTAAATATTTTGTATGCTCCCAAATGTTAGCTGTCAACTTTGACTTGGTGCATTTTAAGTTGTTTTCAAAGCAGAAGTGATTGCCACAAAAAGATTTTTTAAAACTCTAATATAAAAAAAACGTCCATATGAATCCAACTTTATGGGGGACACTGTATATAATGTTTATTATATTTAATTTAAATTTAATTATATTTTTACTGGATTGCAAAATAATGTGTTTATCAAAAACTGGTTGTATCTCTTTTTACTTAATGTGTTTTAGCCCAAACTAAAACGAAAATATTATAGATATTAGTGTATAAATAATAACAAAAAAAATGTTGACAAAATGGTGAATGCAGAAAAAAAATTTCAAATATTTTAAAAAATGTTGACAAAATGGTGAATGCGCCAAAAAAAATTTTCACCTGCGGCGCAATTTAAAAAAATTTTTACTCTCACCAAAAACTCTTCACCTGATTTTATAACCACGAGCCGCCACTGTAGCTGATTAGATGTCGTGAAAGACACGTGACAATTAAGTGGAAAAATATATCCCAATTCTCATTAAGCAGTTGTCTTTGACGCCGTTTTTTTTTCGATCGTTTGGTATTATTATAAGAATCAATTAGAGAGATTTAGTAAAAAAGTAATTTTAATTAATATAATCCTTTTTATATAGAAACCGCCGGTTTGTGTGATGTCCAGCCAGTAGAAATGCTTCAAGATCAAGCACAGTGTATCTTGGGTGACTATGTCAGAATGAGATACCCCAGACAACCTACCAGGTTCGGAAGACTACTACTACTAGTTCCTAGTTTAAGAGCCATCAGACCCATAACTGTCGAATTGCTGTTTTTCAAAGAAACTATCGGCGAAATTCCGATTACTCAGTTGTTAGGTGACATGTATAATATGGAGAAATGCGCCACAGGTGGACAATAATCAATCGCAATGCTGCTTGGAAACAAACGGAGTTCCGTAAGCTAGAAAGTAAAAAAAGTTCTTTTAATTTAGTTCTTTTATTGCAAAATAAAAACACTAAATCACCACAATACACCAAAACACTTTTACATTTACACTGGACGCGCGTTTCGCTAACCATGTTAGCATCATCAGCAGATGATTATAAACTCATTAGAGTTTGATTTGGTTTTTTGGTTTATAAACTCATTAGGTAATAAAATAGGGTAATAAAAATAAACTCATTTTTGGTTTATAAACTCATTAGAGTTTATAATCATCTGCTGATGATGCTAACATGGTTAGCGAAACGCGCGTCCAGTGTAAAAGTAAAAGTGTTTTGGTGTATTGTGGTGATTTAGTGTTTTTTGATTTTGCTGTGTAACACCAAAGGTTCCAACCCTCAACTGTAATAGTTCTTTTATTATCAATGTTTTAATTTTAGTTACTATATTATATTAAACACATAATCATCACTGAGGTTGTAAGCTGCAGTACAACACATTGTTAGTTCAAATAACGTTGATTTTATGATTCTAGGCAATGTTTCAGGGTCAAACTAAATAACAAATTCTAGTCTACAAACGTCTCTCTCTCTCGTGCAGTAAACACAAACATTCCAATTAACCAAAAATCTATCGAGATAAAATATCTCTTTTATTTTTTAATTAAATTCTCTATTTTTGACGTCCTATTTTTTTGTTCATACTGTATTAGTGGTATGGTTTTATTATAAAGAAACAATGTGAATTCAATGCTAGCTTTGATCAATACCCAATAAGAAAAGCATAAATATGTCAAGATTTTGTGTTTTTACAAAATCAAAATGAACATGTTTCATATTTTTCAATTTCTGTTTCACTATTCTAGTTTAAACTTGTAATTAATTATAGCTTTAAACTGACTTTTTATACAGGGTGTTCCAAAAAACATGTGCCATCTCTCGTGGGGAGATTCATTCCTCACGTAAAAATAAGATTTACTTGTCATATCAAAATAGGTCCAATTCTGCTTTGTTTCGTAGCTACAAGGTGTTAAAGTCTTAATAATCTTTCGATTTATTATAATTTTCCTCCAAGTACTTTTAGTGATTTGAATGAAATTTTGAGGGTAAAAGTTACTATGAGTACTACATATTTTGATGCTAAAAAAGTGTAAACCTTTTAATACCAATAAAGTTATCTCTTGATATTTTGTTGAATTCGGCCTCATTGATGAGATAAACTCAATTTTATTAATCACAATTAATAAAATTAAAATAAAAATAAAATTAAAAAATTATATATTCTACCTAATTTATTATTAAATAATATTACTATTAGTCCAACCTACAGCAATTTTAAATAAAAAAAATAATGGTATTAAAGATAATTACAAAAAAAACTAATTTTAAAAGGTTTTAACATCCTGTAACTCTAAAACTACCATACATACCGCCATTGCTCGCTGACGAGTATTTGACTTTACAATTTTTCTCCATTCCGTTCTATTGTGAGCTGCCTCTTTCCACTCATTCTGCTTGTTAATTCCCTTTAAGTTTTCGTGGAAAATATCCTTGAACCCTTTGAATTGTCCACCTGGCCTCCTCTTACCGTCTACAAGCTCACCGTAAAGCAGAGATTTTGGTATGCGGTTTTCTTGCATTCTGCATATGTGACCAGACTTTGTAATCATGACTTCAATACTCTCGCAGTTAGCTTTTTGAAGGATCGATACGTTTGAGACGTGATGGAACCATTTTATTCTTAAGAGTTGTTTAAGATGTCTCTGTTGCAACTTGCTTTAATGCGTTCATGTGTCGGCGGTACGGCACCCAAGTTTCGCTTCCATATAACATGGTGGGAATTATTATCGCTCGGTACACCGCAAGTTTCGTTTTTGTGCTCAAGTCATGATTGTAGAAAACCCTGTCTTTTAATTTCCAGAATGCTCTTGAGACGCTGCTAATCCTGTGTTGAATTTCAGAGTCGATATTGGCCCTTTCCGAAATCAAACTGCTGAGGTAATTGAATTCCGCTACATATTCCAACAGTTCATCTCCGATTTTTATAGCATTGTTGTGATCTTCCGGGGAAGTGCACATGATTTTAGTTTTATCGATATTCAGCTTAAGTCCCAAGGCCTCGTATGCCCATGTATATATGTTCAACATTTCTTGCAATTGCTGTAACGTATTAGCAACTAGAGCACAGTCATCAGCGTATTGAAGTTCTGTGATGAATTTTGTACGTGTTTTTGCCCTGAGTCTTTTTATGTTGAACAGACCGCCGTCGTATCTGTATCTATATCTAATGCTCAAACCTCTCTCCTGCAGTTTGCTGTCCACTATAATGGAGAGCGCTGCCATGAATATATTGAATAGGGGAGGCGCTAAGACACATCCCTGCCTAACGCCTGTGTTTGTTAGGAATGGATCGCTCAGTGATCCATGATATGACACTCTTGATTTGTTGCTGTTATGGAGGCTTTTACACACTGTAAGAAATTTGATGGGTACTCCGAACTTTTTCATAATTGCCCAAAGTGCATCTCTGTTCACAGAGTCGAAGGCTTTAGTTAGATCAATGAATGCAACGTAAAGTTTAGACTGCTGCTCTTTTACTTTTTCCTGTAGTTGCCGGATGGAGAATATGGAATCGACGGTACCGCGGTTGGTGCGAAAACCCGTTTGCGATTCTGGGAGGATATTTTCTATATGTGGGTGCAGGCGGTTTGACATAATTTTTGCAAGAATTTTTCCTCCGATAGCCAGTAGTGAAATTCCTCGGTAGTTTCCGCAGTCTGATGCACTTCCTTTGTTCATAAATATATTCACTATATTCGCGTTGCAAAAGTCCTGAGGTACCTCTCCGCTTTCCCATATGACATCAAAGAGAGCCTTAAGATGACCAATAAGTTCTTTACTTGCACACTTATAGATTTCCGCCGGAATCGCCTCACAGCCAGCTGATTTGTTGTTTTTAAGCTGTTTTATGGAGTCCTTTATTTCCTGTTCTGTTATTGGAATGTCTAATACATCGAGGCTGTTATACTGAGGTATTATGTTGAGTGCTTCCATATTGGGGTTGTTTTCTTGGTTAAGGATATGGCTGTAATGCTCTTTCCAGCGGTTTCTGATTTGCTCTTCCTCTTTTAGAAGTTCGCCATTTTGTGCCATGATTGGGCATCTTGCCTTCTTAGTTGGACCGTATACTTCTTTTACAGCCTCGAAGAATTTCCGATAGTCGTGATGCGTGGCATACTCCTGAATAACTTTCTAAAACTATGCGTTTCCACACCCATATTTATAGGTTTTTAAAAGTTTTTTTCATATTTTTGATGAGGAATCAATGAGTACTTATTTAAAACTTTGGCAATTATCATTTATTGTCAAATTTTTTAAAAGGTTGCGGTTAGACTTGGATGAAGGCAAATTAATAAAATTGCGTTTACCTCATTAACTCGACAAAATATCAAGAGACAACTTTTAATCGGCATTAAACTGCTTAACTATTTCGCCAACAAAAGAAAAAAATGTCAGTGGAGTACATGCTTTTTTAGAAAAATATTCCAGTGGTAACCCATATGCAATATGGACGTCCATGGTGAATATATCGACACTTTTTTAGCTTTAAGATATGTCGTATTTATAGTAACTTTTACCCTCAAAATTTCATTGGAAACACTAAAAGTAAGTACTTGGAAGAAAATTATAATAAATCGAAAAAATATTAAGACTTTAACATGTTTTTGTGGCACATGTTTTTTGAAACACCCTGTATATAACATAATAAATACAAATAATGTAATTATAATATTTATACATTTTTATTATTATTTATACATAGTTTTATATGCCGGCCTGTGTAATATTATTATCTGTGTTTACGCTACAAAAGCAAATTTTATGTTTCCCAATTCAATGTTGACAGAATTTCTGAGACCTGACATTTAATTCTTGATCAATATCTCAAAAGAATCTCTGAAATTTTTATTTTTGAAAACACTAGTAGACATCATTTTCAACTTATGATCTACCATATGGGCACCTTGTGGTTGAAAAATAAACCTTGTTAAGGTGCCCATTCACATTATGTTTGTATATTCTATGGATCCATTATGGTTGTCTGTTTGGGCTTTCGCCTTTCACTCGGAAACGCTCTTTTATCTTTGAAATCGGCTCTTGCTATAACAAAATCACGAGAAGTGCGACTAACTTTTTTTTCCTAGCGTTATTAGCTTTGTTCGGGTTCTTGTTATTACCGATTCTGAACCGTTCTAGAACTCTGCAGCGCATGCGCAAATGAAATAATGTCTTCATATTTCCTTCTGCGCATACGAATCACAGTTCTAGGACGGTTAAGAATCGGTAATAAGAGAAACCCGAAGTAAGCTATTATTTAAAAACATTTTTCACTTCAGAGACTATCAGAAAGGTCATTTGATTAAAACTGACGATATGTTTGTGTGTGTGGTGAAGGCCATGGAGGAATAAGAGAGGGAAGATGCTACTACACGTATTTCTGTAGGATAAAAACAGTCTCACTTCGTTGTTTGGGCGGGGCCAAAAGTGGGCTCTTTGTGCAGACCTGATTAAATTTCAAATAATAAAAACAAACAATGATTAAAATTTGCCTTGAGCTAATGTAAAATCATTGTGTAATATTAATCGTGTGTATCGCAATGAACAAATTACTTGGCATTACTATACCAAAGTTAAAATAGGCATAAAATACTAATTAATGTTCATTCGTTAATTTGGTCATTACGGACCTGCGCGCTCTTTATGTTACCTCTGAAATGTTACGCCGATAAGTTTCTACGAGTCGATACCTTTCCTGCTCTTACAACTGCGTACAGCACACGACACCATGGTTTTTAAGGTTTTTGTAATCGAAATCACTCAAATTTTCGATGAAAAACATTAAATTTTGAGAAATATGCACAAATTACAAAAAGGACCACATCAAATATGGCGGGCGGCTAGGTGAACCTCTTTTCGCAACAGCTGTAGAGTCTCCCCTCTCTTATTCCTCCGTGGGTGGGGCGAAGGCACAGTTTTCCTGCAGCTCAAAAACTGACAGTCCCAAAACTGAAGATTGCATCGTTCGACGTAACTGCATTGTGTATCGCCTGACAAAGTTTAGATCTTCAATTCAGATCATACAGTCCTAGAACTGCTAAACCAAACCTTTAGAGTAGCCTTTTAGATGACAATCGATGATAACTTCTATCGGGTGCAAACTTTTGTATCATTTATTAATTGATATGAAAAATTGATTCAAAAATTAATATTAACAATTAGTTAAGTCAAATTTATTCAATATTTTTGTTAAATAGATTTGAGATTTAAATCTCCTTTCTTTTTTTGTTCTAAACTAAATATTAGTTTTTGATAAATGTTTTTGTCAATTTTTAATAAATGGCATAAAGTTCTGACGGAAATAATCATTCATAGCCACTTAAAAAGTCACTACGATGCCATTTTCTTGACCATAGGGTATGTTTGTATTAGCATAATTTATATGACGTTTTTTGAAACTAACCACTCTCTATTAATTCTAATAATTCTATAGATTTGTATTTTGTAATAGAAATTATAAAAGTACTAATTATATTTTTTACATGATTCGATGTTACTTTTTTTAAACATCTTTTTATGAATTTTGAATTATATTTTAAGAACTGAACAAGAATTCAACAAGTTGTTATATTTCAGAAATTAGATGTGTAGTCAAGAAATATTGTATAATTAATTCTATTCTGATTTTTGGATTTACAATTATAAATATACTGAATTAAATAATATTTTGTAAAGCAACAGTTAACAATAATTTTTATTAAAGTTATAGTTCAAGACTCCAGAATTATATGTGTCAAATTTGTATTATTTCACGTCAATAATTAGTAATATATGTAGTTAGAATTTTACAATTAATTAAACTAGTCTGTTCTGTGATAATAAATTGTTATTTAATTTATTAGATATAGTTAAAATATAAAGTTTAAGCTATATAATGTAATATAGGTGTTTTAACTGAAACTATATTAAAATAAAAGTCACTGTACTGTATAGTCTGTTCAACAAGAGAATCCATGACAGCGACAGTTGTGTCTGTCATAATTCACAGGTAAATTGTATTTTCTGCCATTTTTTTATGTCATCAGTCAAAATCTTCCCTGGCTTGTTGGACAGACTATATTCAATTTATCTGTCTATTTTAAAACAATACTATCGATAATATTATTCTGCAATTGAAATAAAAACTATTGTTGTATTTCTTTCTGTTGTAATATATTAAGAAATATCACTGTAATAAATGTAAATTTCAATTATTTCTTTTGTGAAAATAAATGTATTAAAACTTTAGTGTAGACATCTTTTTTTCTATCTAACTTAAATTTAACTACATTAACATACCTACATATTTATGCTTTCAAACTTTTACTTTTATAAGTAGGTATACAGGGCCACCCATTATTCCAAAAAAGTAGTCTTCCAGTTTTCCTGTTTAAAAGTTTAACGTTTTTTTTAAATATGCAGGCTATGGTAACAGATTTTAAAAATTTTATTCTCAATATACGACTTTTCTAGGAACTTTAGTTTTGGAGATATAAATTTAATCGGACCTTTTTAAGAAAATTAATTTTATTTTTCAGAAACTATTTGAGACAGAGTTTACCAAAAATGCTACCTACTGTGTGCCTACTATGTGCCACTACCATATCTGCTAGTGGGTAAATGAATGTGTAGATATATTACGACTTTTCTTGGAACTTTAGTTTCGGAGATATAAACACAGATAACATATAATTAATTTAATTATGTGTTATCTGTGATATAAATTTAATCGGACTTTTGTATGAAAATTAATTTTATTTTTTAGAAACTATTTGAGACAGAGTTTACCAAAAATGCTTTTTATATCTACTAGTAGGTAAATGAATTTGTAGATATGTATAGAGCGATTCAAATTTATCAGCACGTTATGGAGCGATCAACATTGATTGAAATATTCCGGGTGCGTCTCAAAAGTGGCCCATCCCTATAATTTTTTTTATTTTTTCAGATAAAACAACGAAATTTGGTATGTTAGTATATGACATAAATTAGGATTAATTGATGTATTCAATTGTTTTTGGTCACTTCCTGTTTCACCGAAAATTTCGCCCCTGTAAGAAAGTTAAAATATTTTATGATAGCAGGGTAGTAAAACTGCCAATTCAGGCAATTAATAAAAAGAGCGAAAAGAGTGCAAACTTGAAGAGGATAACTATTCATATGGCTGTTTTTCAGCACTTTTAGCACTGAATCACTCTGTATAGTAATAACAATAGAATCGATAGTTAAAGTGAACAATCTTCAAGTGTTTAATTATCAATCTAGTGATTGTAACAGGCTTGGATGATAACAAAATCAATAGTAGTTATTCTGAAAATATCTTGTATAGTCATTTGCTATTACATTTAAATTTCTATAAAACTAATCATTCGAAATGGATATGGAAATGCCTATGTATGTAAGTACATATAAAACTTTATCAAATTAGAATATGTATTAGTAGTTACATTTACTTAGTTCGAGTTTTCAAAATCCGCAACAGTTCTGTTCAAAGCCTGGAAATTTGACAGTACACTTGGATTGGTGGTATCCATAATAGGAGTATTTATACTGGCGTTTAGTTGTTCAGCATTAAAGTATCTCAGGTAAATTAATAATATGTACTTAAAACACCTATCGAAAAATTAATTTATATAATTCTTTAATTTCTGAATAGAAAATAATCTATATAAATAAAACGTAGTCGTAGTAATTTATAACTCAAGAACGGCAAAACCTTTATCACATCCTGAAACTACTCCGATTTTTAAGTATCTAGGATTTATTTCTGAGACCAAGCACGAGCCCGATGACATCCTACATTTTTGCCAAATTTTGATACACTAAAATAGGAGCTATTATTTGTTCTAACATTAACAACTATTTGCTATTTGCTCTACATAAACCAACAGTTGGTTACACGCAATGTCGATTCTGCTTTTTCTTGTTAATAAATATGTACTTTCACAACTATCGAAAATAAGTATGGTTTAGTAAGGATAAGGGTAATACAATGGTAAACCTAAAGGGTTGGGATTAAAGATTGAATCTAATTTGATTTTACAACTGATTTAAAAGTCTTAGTTAAATACAAATATAATAATATGTAGAAAATTGGATGTAAAATACTATTTAAAATTAGTCAAACCAAGTCAATTCCAACTAAAATTTTATCTGAAGAAATGCATATAAATTAAATGTTATATAACAGAACAAGTAGTTAAGATAGGGAAAATTAATTCTAACCCATATAGCATATTGTCGGCTGTCCCTCAAGGGAACAAATTAGGACCGCTGCTACTTTTTGTAATATTTATCAACGATCTGCCGAATTATGTCTCACAGTCATCGAGCCATATGCTGACGATTTTAAACTACCTTCTCCAATAAATTAACGCACCATATTATTAAGTCAGGTTTATTGATGTTAAAAAAATCGACATATAGTAAAGTTAATTATAGTTAAACTGCTTCTTATTACTAGGTTTTACAATGGATAAAGTTTTGTTTAATCTTAAGAATAATCCCGAAATTATAAAAAGAAACAATTCCGCAATTAGCCGTATAAAAACAAAATTGACAAAAACATTTTCAGATGCGAGCGATTCCACCTCTGGCACGAATCTTAATATCGTTGATTCATACTTAAAATAAGCTGTCTTATTGTGTCTTGATCCAAATTTTCCCAGATTTGCATTAGCCTCTCACCCAACGCTTCCAGTTTGATTGGTTCGGGTAGTTCTGATCTTAACCGCCTATTTAAGATATCCCAGAGGTTTTCAATAGGACTTAGGTCTGGACTACGAGCCGAGGTGTCAATTTGGCCCTCGTCTAGATAATTTCTGACAACTCGTGCAATGGGCGGTCTGGCGTTATCTTGCATTAACCAAACATTTTCACCGATATATGGTGCAATATGAACTACATGTTATTGTAGGATGTCTTGTATGTACCGCTCAGCGGTTAAATTTCGATTGTTTATGACCACTAGATCTGTACCCGCCGTCAAAGAAATTCCTCCCCAAACCACAATTGACCCTCCTCCAAATAATATTGTTTGTGAGAAATTGCATTGGGCATAACGTTCATTGGGTCGTCGAAAAACACGGACACGTCTATAATTATTGTACAGGCACAATCGGGACACATCTGTAAATAGCACACTTTCCCAATCAGCCTGTAACCAATTTACGTGTTCTCTGGCAAAACAGGTTAAAGCAGGACCTCGAGCAGCAATTCTTGGTCTTAAATCAGATTCTCTTAATCGTAATCAAACTGTTTCAGCACTAATTTACAGACCATGGACCTCACGCAGTTGAATCTGTAAGCTATGGCAAGTGACAAAACGCTGTCTCAGAGCCAGAATTCTTAAAAATCTGTCTTGATTTGGTGTTCTTTGTACTACCCGTGAAATAAAGTATGATTTACATCAAATCGAAAACCAATTCTTCGGAAGTTCCAGCCCTCTTCCGACAACACCACAGCTTGAGCGCATTCTTCGTTAGTTAAATTTCGACTGGAACGTTCCATAATAATTAAAAATTAATGGAGATTTGGAAAAGAAATACAAAGTAAAGCAGGAAGTGCTTTAGAAATACTGAGAACTAATTCATTTATTTCTTTTTTTTTATTTGTGAATTCTTTAAAAAAAAGTTAACAAAAAATTGGCATATATCGGGACAACAACTATACAAAATATAAACTGAAGGTAGGAATTCCTCTCTGGGAAAAAATATACCGGGTCTGTTTTAAAATAACATCAAATTATCTTTGAATGTCAAAGTGGTGCGTTAATTTTTTGGAAAAGTGTATACTGTATATAGAACCCTAACAACAACTAAGGACTGGGTAAAGCTGCAGTCAGACTTGAATGGTTGTAAATGGTTCTATGATAACAAAATGTTATTAAATATAGATAAGTGTTCAGTAGTATCGTATACACGTAAAATAAATGTTAACACTTTTGATTACAGCGTTGATACTTTTAAGATAGACAGAAAATCAGAAGTTAGGGATCTAGGTGGTTCTTTCCAGAGAAACTTGAAATAATAACAATTACCTTTCTATTATTAATAAGGTCCTAACTGTTGGGTTCTGTTATAAAAGACACCAGAGAGTTTGAGATTTCCGCATGTAGAGTATGCTGTAATAGTAAGAGTATGCTGAGTGCTGAGTCCATAGAAAAAGTGCTAAAGATATGTTTGTCCGAGACGAGGTCCGAGACAACCATTCAAATTAAATCCATATATGGTTTCATATATGTATGTCAACGTTGGAGACATACTGTCTTTGGCTGTTAGAAGGAATATAGGGGAATTTCGCTTAAAATGTCATATGCAGGTAAAATGACATACTGCCCAAATTCAAATTTCCCGCGATACTACTGGTGTTGTTCTATCTCTACTTCTTCCTCACATGTGCGTCACGTGACACACTTAATACGGGATGTCAATCAGTTGGCTTGTAGCTTTTAGACGAGTATATGTGTTTTGAGTCAGAAGCAGTTTTTTAGTACGAGTTCCGTTTTTCGTATTTTTAAGTTAATCTTAATTTTCTTGGAAGTTATTATTACAAGGCAGGTAAGTTCCATCCGTTATCTTGAATTTCCAATGCTAATGAATCTAATAATTATATTTTGTGAAAAATTAGAACAATTAAATGCTGCCAATGTATTTATGGGTAATACGACATAGGGCTTATCAGTTTAAAATGACATACACACACACCGGAAAAATCTAGGGATATCATTTTATTAAAGTTAGAAATAAATGTTTTGAATAAACAACCACATATTTGTAGAGCCGATTCTTTCTACTTCGATTGAAACAAGTAGTCACACTAATTATTTCTGAATTTGGAATATTTTCAGAAGTGTTTGTGCATTTTTTATCAAATGTAAAAAAGCACCTAGCATCAATTGTTCGAATTTAACCTGTACTGGCTATGTTTTTATGATAACTGGCCAGAATTCATTCAAATAACACTGTTTAGTATTAAACGACATTATGGGCGTAGACATCTTAACAGAGACGAAATGCTAAGGGCCATGGGTATGCTTGAAGCTGGAATGCGCCAAATCGACGTAGCTAGAGGATTAAATACAACGCAAAGTGCATATCGCGATTAAGTGCACGCTACCGTGAAGGTGGTGATGTTGCTGAAAGGCACACAGGGCGACATCGCATTACTATATACCCCTCAGCAAGATCATTTTTTACAATTAAATGCTCGAGTCCGACTGACTCTTACAGCACCAGAGCTTAGTTTAATTCTCCAGGAAACACATAATGTAACCGTTAGTCCTGACACTGTTCGCAATAGATTAAAGAGCTCAACTTAAGAAGCAGACGCCCCTGGAGAGCTCAACCCTTAACGAGAGGAAATCGAGAAGTACGATATTTGTGGGCTCAAGATCATGTTCAGTGGTCGAATGAACAATGGGCCAATGTTATCTTCACGGATGAGTCACGCTTTGGAATTCATCCGGATTCGAGAAGGCTTAGGGTATGGAGAAGAAGGGAAATCTTATTCGGTTGGATCATGTTCAGGAAGTGCACCCTTATCAAGGTGGAACAGTTATGGTCTGGGGAGGAGTCAGTTAGGCCGAAAAACCGATCTCGTTTTCTTGAAAGGTTTCTAACAAGAATCACATATCGTGATTTAATTCTTGAGCCTGTCGTGTCACCATATGCCAATGATTTTGGGAGAAACTTCATTCTCATGCATGACAATGCGGCCTCATACAGCCAGAGTGGTAAGTGAGTTTATCAATGCTCATCAATTAAACATCTTACCCACAACCGACACAATCTCTGACCTCAACCCCATCGAGCACGTATGGGACGCGGTCCAAAGAAGAATTTTGAGAATGGGTATGCCTCGTGAAACTCGTAGGAAACTGGTTCGGGCCGTGAAGACAGCGTGGCAGGCTGTACCTCAGAGAGAGATCGACAACCTGATCAGGAGCATGGAGAGACGATGTAGGGCTATAATGAACAGTAGAGGAGACTATACCCTTTATTAAGTAAAATGGTTTATCTTTTTTTTTAATTCACAGTTTAGAATTAAAAAAATGTGTGTTTTTTGAGTTCCATAAAAATCAAGGTAAATTTGAAAAATTCGGTAAACTTCGCATTTTTATTTCCAATACGTCCTGTAAACTATTTGTTTATTTTAATTTTATTATATCAGAAATGCAAATAATAAAAATACTGACGATGGCTGGATAAAATTGTAATATCCCTAGACTTTTCCGGTGTGTGTAGTATGTCATTTTAAGTTTAATTTTTTTTTATTTCCAAAGATGGTGGGAAACTACTCACGAAAGTCAGATAGACAACAGTGGAGTCAAAATGACATGAAAGAAGCGATTCAGTCCATCGAACGAGGGGAAATGGGTTGGCTAGCTGCAGCCAAAAGATTTAATATCCCTCAAGCCACTTTGAGACATAGGTGCCGGAATGTAAATAAACGTATTAAGGGATCAGATAAAGGTCTTGGAAGATGGGACACTACTTTTCCGAAAAGGAAAAAGAATTTGTGAATTACATAAAAAAAGTCGAAGAACAATTTTACGGTTTAACAACTAATGAACTCCGTCACTTAGCTTATGAATTTGCAGAGCAGAATAATTTAGCACACCGTTTCAATAAAGAGAATAAAATGGCTGGATGGGATTGGCTTTATGGGTTCCGGAAGAGAAATTCTAACATACTGCTTAGACAGCCGGAAGCTACGTCAGTAGCCCGGGCTTCAGCGTTTAACAGAGTGCAAGTAAAAACGTTCTTCGACATTTTAGAAAATATAATAAGGGATAATGAAATTCCACCAGAGAGGATATATAATATGGATGAGTCAGGACTATCAACGGTGCAAAGACCATCTAAAATTTCAAAAGGAAAGGTCATTCTAGTCATAAATATATACCAGCTCTAGAATATGCGAAGAGACATGGTGTTGTTTTGCTATGCACACCACCTCACTGTACTCACCGTATCCAGCCTATAGACGTAAGTTTTTTTGGACCTTTATCAAACTACTATAATCAAGCAATTACCAAATGGATGAAGGCAAATCCGGCCAGAACAGTGACGGCGTTTCAAGTTTTGGGGGCAACTATTTTCGGAAGCCTATGAAAAAGCAGCTGTTATGGGCAATGCAGTTAGTGGCTTTAAAACCACCGGCATTTACCCTCCAAATCCAGACATTTTCCGGAATAGATGTTTTCTCCTTCTGATGTCACGAACCTGGTCTTAGAAGAACCATCAGATCAAACTGATCTCACTGAACCTGGATGTTCAGGTTTGCAAAATCAAATTGAAAAGCATCCATTAGAAATGGATACTTTTCAACAATCGACAAACTCAGAACAAGAAACAGGATACCAGATAGTAAGGCTAGAAGAGATAAAGCCCACTCCAAAAGCCGTGGAAATAAAACAAAAAGAAAGAGAAGAAGTCAATGTCCGTTGGTTTTAACTTCAACACCAAATTTAGATGAATTAAAGAGAAGGCAGAAAACAAAAATACCGACGAAAAATTTAGGTCTAAGAGACAAAAAGTGTCGCTCGATATAATGAATCGTTTTCAAGACACAGAAAATGAAGAAAATCACGATCATTTTCCACTACTAGCGACGACAACGATGAGGTTGCTTGCATCTACTGCAATGACCTTTATTCGCGATCCAAACCTGTATGGAAATGTGGGTAAAATGCCAGTCATGCATGAAATGGTCTCACATTGAATGCGCGCGGAATAGATCAAAAGCTAAGATGTTTACTTGTGATATATGTGTTTGATCTTCAACATAGTAGTCGATGTATGTGATAAAAATGAGTTTATTTTTGCAGTGTTTACTCCTATGTCATTTTATCCGAGTATATGTGCCTAAAATGACATAGAGTATATTAGGTTAAGATTATTAATTTAAATATGTTTGTATTTGTTTAAGTCAGTAACTGTTCCTATACTAACTTGATAAATGTTCCTATGTTATTTGTTCCTATTCTGGTTGTTGTCGTTTGTAAAATAAAAAAGTGAGAGTTTATTCTAAAAAGTATGTTATTTTAGGCGAAATTCCCCTAATGTCTGTTGGGTTTGTACACAATATTGTGAATAATATTAAACACAGGGACAGTTACATGATAAATTTCATAAATTTTAGAGTTCGAAATCTAACCTACGTTTGTTAAGCTCAGATATTTTTTTGCACCAATCATTGTAGATCATCACCTGTTATAAATATGTGCCGGAACAGTAATATTTTTTTCAAAATTAAGAACAATATCGATTTCTTCAATATTAACCCAAAGGAATTGAAAAGACTAATGAATTTTGTCAGAGCAGTGTAATATATTGCCGAGCAAGATTGTTAGCTCTGTTGTTTTTATTTTTCTTTTTCTTGCCCTTACTTAGCACGCGATCATCAGTTCTTACATACTTTATAAATTAAATGTTATGTTATTTATATATTTTGCATTTTTTGTAATACATGTCTATTTTGTTTAATTTTAAGTAATTGTAACTATATTTTGTATTTTTTTGGCTTTTACATGCAGTTACCTTAATAGGTGTTTGTAAAGTGTAAATAAATAAATAAATAAATTTGTACTTGATTTAAATCAAATGCTAAAGTATAACCTTTAACGATGGGATTGTATAAAAGAAGAACCCTGTACACACGTTAAAAAAATATCCACCCAAACATAATATAAATAATAGAATAAAAGAAACTATATGTAAATATTACAATTTATTATTACAACTTAATTATTTCTAGGGACTACCTCAGAGCTAAACATACAAAAAGGTAAGATTTTACTGCCTACTGTTACTAAAACACTGAAGAAATACTTTTTAGGGTGACTATTTTAAGTTCAGCTCATATTATTCAAACGCTGTTACAAGCATTTCAAGTTGCTATTGGTTATTTTCTTATGGCTATAGTGATGACTTATAATGGATGGTTAAGTTTAGCAGTGATATTTGGACTCGTAACCGGATACTTTGTAGCACAGCGTTAATATTTTATTAAAAAAATTATTATTTAAAGTTATTTTTACTGTAATATATTATGTCGATTTTTCTTAGTTAGTTATCTCTCTTAGTTTAGTTATTCACTTTGCATTTCAATCAATAATTACAGTCAAAATAGTGATTCTAGTCTTTATGAATAACAACTATATTTGATACCAATTAAACTTTTAATTACGTAGTAGAGAGGGCGATTTTGAAATTCATTGTTGGGGGGCCAACCATGGAATAGCCCGGATAGCCCGGCGCTGAATAACTGGTATTTAAATTTCCCGCTGGGGATTCAGGTGGTAGCCCTGGTGTAAAAAATGTCAAATTTCCACATTTATTTATTTATTTATTTCCAGACACTGTCATTCGTTTTGACACTTTAGTTTTGAGTTACGAGTTTTCGGTTTATATAAATAGTGGTGTGATACTTTAGCCAGGGTTGTCAGTTTCTGTGTTTAAAAAATCAGGACAGCACTGGCATGGCGCATTCTTTTTTCTTAAATATAAAATATTATGTGCCCATGGGATTTTGAAACAATATCTAACGCCTTTTTGCCTTGACTTAAAAAAGGTATCAGAAATTGATAAATAATTATGTAAAAATAAAAAAGAAACGTTGAAAACAAAATAAGTAAACAATCAATTAAATCTAAAATAATTAGAGCAAAAGTTTCAGCTGTATAATTGACTTTATTAATTTATTTAATTAATTTTAAATGCTTGTTTTTTGCCAAAATAAAACCCTAATTCACCACAGCACACCAAGCTTCACCACTTTATTTTTAACCTTGGACGCGCGTTTCGCTAACCATGTTAGCATCATCAGTAGATGATGAAAACTGATGGTTAGCTTCAAATTCATGGTTAACGAAACGCGCGTCCACTGTTAAAATTAAAGTGTTTTGGTGTATTGTGGTGAATTAGTGTTTTATTTTGCTGTTGTAACACCAAAAGTTTCGTACCCAACTGTAATGAATATTTTTTGTTTCGTTTTGTTTCTGTAATAATAAGAGCCTTGTCATTTTTAATAAAATCCAAGAATTCCATACTGGTCATATTAAAATTAAATAAGATTTGAAGTTCCATTCTGAAGAGCTTAATTGAACATCTATTTCTAGTGTCTGTCTACTTCAAAATCATACGTGAAAATATTATTTCCACATAAACATTAGATGTACTATGTAAGTAAAACCTTAACCAATTAAGGTATGTGTTTTACTTTATTTTTTTATCTATAATTTTTTTATACTCCATTAAAGAGTATCAGTATCTACATCTTTTAATTCTAAAAATTCTACGATTTTAATTAATTTGTGGAATTTTTTAAATTAAACGAAAGTAATAAACATATTTTTTAATAATTTTTACAATATTATGGTTTAATAAAAATGTACGTGGCTAAACTAATAACAATCGGGACATTAGGGCTTTGGGTGGGGACGTGGGACTTTTGGATCAAAATCGGGACTGTCCCGACAAAACTGGGACGGGTGGCAACCCTGCTTTAAGCTAAAAAATGTTTACTAGCGGACCTTGCAGTCGAATAGTTTTCTTTTTAGAACCTCTTTTAGTACGAAGTGTACAAGATAGCCGCAATTTTATTAGAATATTTTGAACGGGAAAGCTAGTAATGGCCCTTTATGTCCCTTAAGTGCTGTTAAGGAGGTGAGTTTTGTTGATGTAAATAATAAGTGCTTATATATTTATAATTCATTTCTTTTTGTTTCCTAAAATATTTTGATTAAAAGGAAATATGTAAAAGAGGGCAACGCTGTACCGGTCAAGCTTAATCACGTGACAAAGGGTTTATTTGATCTCAAATATATAAATTAATTTGAGTATGCAAGTAGGTACGTTTTCTAAAGGAATTAAAATATTTTAGAAAAAAATTTCAGAAAAAATTATTAGTTTAGCCTTGCCCAACAATGTATAAAGGTTTGGTTTGGTTAATAACCGTTACACGGCGCGGCGCACAGTGCTTCGTCCCATGGACAAAAACCGAAAAAAAAGTTAAAATTTACTAATATCTGAATATGTAATTTTATAGTTATATCAATGTTCAACCACATCCTGTATATTATTTTTCATAAACAGCGTTTTTTGTTAGCAAATATTTTCACTAAAAATACATTTTGCGATCATTATCTTATCAGTGAAAAGAATAACATTCATAGTAGCTCTGTATATTATGGAGTTAAACGGTACGTACTTAATTGAAAGCCACTATGGATATTGTTAAACAAGGTATGTACTTTAAATTTATTTCTAAACAAGTTCGTGATTGTTTAGTTTTTATTTATTTAGTTAAGATGATGCTTAAATGGGTATCAAAATTTTACGTTTTCAAACTTCATAAAGGCATTTAAAAAAAACATATCAAAACATATCGTATTTATTGAATATTTTTGTTGTCATATTCATACACTTTTAATTTTTGTATAGTTCACCTGCGTCTGCTTGCTACGAACTTTATTTTATAATACTTTTCAGATGGAGTAAAATTGATAAGCAGTGCCTATCTAGTTAATACTTGGCTTGATCATAAGAACAAGAACTCAAAATTATTTAAATAAATATAAATAAATAAATAAATAAAGTATTATTTATTTTATTTATTTATTTTACAAAAGTTTTTCCTTCCGGGGATTCTTAGCACCCCTTGGTCATTTAAGACCTGCCGGAGAATAGGGGCCGTTTTCCTTTTATGTATAGCCATTGTGATTTGCTTGGGAAATTATAATGAGGTGGTTTCCCGTGGCCTTCCTCATCGCAGTATCACAACCATTCAAACTGATGCAGTCATGCTTGTGAAATTCCAGATTCAAACCGGGCGGGAATCATTTTCCTTACGCTTTGAGCTGGTAAACCAAACAAACCAAACCAAACAGTAATAGTCCAATTGAAAGAGTTCATTCATCGCTCTTAGAAAATTGTAGAGTATTAAAACTTCAAGACGAAAATTTATCTATAAAACAAACCATGCAATATGCAATTTTATGTTACAATTCGTCTGTGCACAGTGTCACCAAACAAAAACCGTTTGATATTATACACGGACGATTAAAATCTATCGACCCTTTCGACCTTACAGACGACATTATTGTTAACCAATAGTTGTTAGGCAGTTGTTAACCAATTGTAACCTCCGATAGAAAAGAAAAATTAAAACTTCTTGTAATAAAATTACCGAACAAAGTAATAATTCAAAAGAAAAGACTATTCGGAAGAGAAATGAGAAAGCGAAAATCCGCCTACTTTCTTTCCAGGATCCAAATGTTATGTTTAAAATAAAATAATATTTTCAGTTCATTTTCCAATATCATTAAAAGAGATTTTCGATACATTTCACCTATTCCCATCAATCAATCGGTAATTTTACTAAACCAATCTTTCCTTACACTTGGCATGAACCATCTACAATCGACACTAATCAAAGATGCCGAAATCCACTCCTGCCATACAGTAAAAACGTCCATCAAGAACCCAATTATAAAACCAATCAACAACAAATATATTGTCGCAATACCTACTGAAGAACCATTGAAAATCCAGCAGCAGTGTGGTGATGAAAAAGAAAATAAATTTATCAGCGATCCAAGCCTGATAGAAATCGAACCGAACTGTGAATTAAGCTATTAATTCATCAATCAGTATTCAGTATCAAGCTATTAATTCATCAATAAAGAAGAAATAATTCAGGGAATGCCCTTTACCTTACCAAAAATCTACGTTGGACCAGAAAACTTAAAAGGAGATCAACCTATCGATATTAAGTCAATAAATATTCATGAAATATCTGAACTTCAACCTTTTATGGAGTTTCGTTAGCATTGCCACTACAATTCTGGTCATCGCAATGATTTTTTGGATTACATTGTCATTCTGTTCTTAACCATTGTATTAATTGTATTTGTTAAACGTACAGGGTGTCCCACTAAGAATAGCTGTATCGGCTGTATCTCGGAAAGTATTAGCCGTAGGGCCTACGGAAAAAAAATATTTATAACTAAAGAGGCTATGAGAAATTGCTGGAAATTATTTTCAAGTTTGTAAAACGGCCGCTAGAGGGCGCAACTGCTATGGAAAATAAGAAAATAGATTTTTTACAGAATATTGCCTAGATATGATATTCTATAAATAATAGCTTCATAATCTTCAGTAAATTTAGGATATTCTTGTTAGAACCATTTTCCACTATCTGCTAAAATAAAGTGGTGGCGGAAGGTTAGATCTGTCTTTATTTAAATGTTAATAACTCCGGACTCTCTCCCTCTCTCTGGATGATCAAAATCCAACAAACAGGGCTCGTTTAAAAGAGCGTTTCTTACTCTATATTATACCATAAAAATAATAGTAATAAGGTTTTGAACGTTGACACTAGGGGGCGCTTTCTTACAATTTAACAAACAAATCGCGTTTTTTCAAACAAATTAAATACGATAGTATATGTAATTTTAGCTCATAGTAAAGAGTAGTAAAAGTTAAAAAGTCAGCGAAAACCGCATCTTAATATCTTCTTTCAAACCGAAGATATTAAGCAAAATTATAATAAATACCAAAAAATAAGTCCTTAATTATCTTATTTTTACAACACGGTATCAGTAGCCCTCTTGATTATGCTCATTCTAACAAAAAATAAGATAGAAACACTTAGTTTATTTTAAAATCGACGAAATACCAGAATACCATAATACCAGATGTACTAATATCTAATAAGTAAGATATTAATAAGAATGAACAAGAAACGATGCCTCAGTGAAGTCATGGTAGGCTTTGGGAAAAAGTTGCTTTTGACATAATAGTATAAATGTCAAATTGTTATTAGATCAACATTTTGATAGTCTTAGCAGCGTTTTTTATCTTTTAATTGATTTTTCAAAATGCCTTTATTATTTGAAGTAGTTGAAGTTATTAGCATTTTGAAAAAGCAACCAAAAGATAAAAAAAAACGCTGCTAAGACTATCAAAATGTTGATCTAATAACTGTTGAGGTTTATGTATTACGTCAAAAGCAGCTTTCCAAAGCTACCATGACTTCACTGAATCATCGTTTCTTCTTCACTGTTATTAATATCTTGGTGATAGATATTAATACATCTGGTATGATGGTATTCTGGTATTTCGTCGATTTTAAAATAAACTAACTGTTCTATCTTATTTTTTTGTTAGGATGGGCATAATCAGAGGGCTGTTGATAAAATAAAATAAAAATAATTAAGGGCTTATTTTTTGGTATTTATTATAATTTTACTAATCTCTTCGATTTGAAAGAAGATATCAGGATGCGGTTTTCGCTGACTTTTTAAGCTTTTACTACTCTTTACTATCAGCTAAAATTACATATACTATCGTATTTAATTTTTTTGAAAAACGCGCTTTGTTTGTTAAATTGTAAGAAAGCGCCCCCTAGCGTCTATGTTTAAAACCTTATTATTATTGTTTTTATGCTATAACATAGAGTAAGAAACGCTCTTTTAAACGAGACCTCGTTTGTTGGATTCTGAACATCCAGTCTGGAATTATAAACTTTTAAATAAAGATAGATCTAACCTTCCCCACCACTTTATTTTAACAGATAGGGGAAAATGGTTGTAACAAAAAAAATCCAAAATGTACTGAAGATTATGGAGCTATTATTTATAGCACCCCTTATCTAGGCAAAATTCTGTAAAAATTCTATTTTATTATTTTCCATAGCAACGTGCTCTAAACAGCCGTATTTCAAACTTAAAATTATTATCAAATATTTTCATAGCCAATTATAAATATTTTTCCGTAAATTTAACTCGAAATATTCTTAATGGAGACACCATTAATACTAAAAAAAAAATATTTTTTTTTAAAAAGTATTTTGGTTGTCGAAATCTATAATTTGTCAAAAATATTATTTATTTACCACAACATAGGCGTACTATTTTTTATTTTTAGATAAGAAAAATTAGATAAATGGACAATTAAAAATATCTAACCAATGTGCAATGGGAGGTATTCCATCTGTTAGTATATTAAAATAAATATTATTTAAGCTTAAAAACTGAGAATTAAAAAAGCAGATATTTTATAGCTTTTTATTTTGCAATAAATATTGTTACTTAAGCCAATTAATCCTTAATGAATTATGTTATCAGTTAGTCCTACTTTCTTGAAAGTATACACTGCCCGGCATTCACAAAAATGACAAACATACAAAAAATTATTTTACAGGTAAAAGTTAGGTGAATTCTGGAAATATATTCCATCCCCAATAGTTTTCTGATAGTTTTTGCTGTAATGATTGTTTACAAATATTTATTTCAAAAATTCTATATAGCAGAGGACTTTGTACTGCAAAATTTAACTAGTGAATCTACCAAGGAGGTTATGCACTTATTTGTTATGATTGGCAGTGTATAATTTATATGCTATTTTCTAACTTATCATCGTAAGGTGTTGTGTACGTCAAAAATAGCGGTAAATATACCGAGATAGATAACAAATTCCTACCGACCGTAGTTACTCAGCTGTATGTGACAGTGTTCGGTGAAATTTCAGTACTTATTTTGAATTTTTTATTGGTTAAAATAAAAAATGGCAAGTGTCTTACAACATGATCATGATCATGGAAGTTCGGATGATTCAAGTTCCATGATGGTTATGTCGGTAAGTTATTTAATTAGGAACAGCACATACAAATGCTGTTAAGAATTAATTTTATATATCTATATGTTAATAATTTATTTAAATTTGTTTTATGTTATGGAGCTATTTTCTCATATAGAGGGTCTGGCAATAGTACGTCGGGCATGTGTAATAGTGGGTGGGGAGAATTTTTTTAAATAGAATACCCTGTATATTATTTAATTTTCGTCTTCCTTTCTGATCACTTTACATAATATATAATCCTAATAAGATATTATTAAATATGTTTTGATAGTTTCCGAAATATTAATAAATTAATAAAAAATATATTTTTCAGCCTTTTATATTTACTATATTATTTTATATCATTTATTTACTATAATATTATAAGTATAAGTATAAGTACCGTATGATCGAATAAAAACGGCGTCAGCGATGGCTATGAAATGAAGATCGCTGTCATTTTATATGCAAAATTATATGGGAAATGTCATCGATCGTCATTTCCCAGCCAACTGGACGCCGTCTTTATTTAATCATACGGTATTTACTATAGTTGGTCTGTACTTACTGTGCTGTAAATATTACAACGTATTATTCGAGCATCGGATCTAATATATCAGGGAATTACGGAGAATCCCAGGGGTGCAACTTTGTTCATGTTTCAAAGCGCTAACAAAGTAATTTGTAGCTTGATGCACTATGTTCAGTAGCAACATCGATTCGTAGCGATATTCTGATTTCTCGCTTTGTGGCGACGACAGTCTAGACACGTGTGCAAGAGTGTGATAGTGATACCATATTTCGCAGCATTTGAGCGACAATAGTTTTGCAATGAACATAGTATCGATCTGGTTTCGACATCGCTTCTAATCGATCGGTTGCTAACTTGAACAAAGTTGCACCCATGAATTGCCGAAGCAACACAAACTGACTTTAGTTGTTCTTTTGTTTGTCAAAATTATAAATAAAATATTGTAACGTAGGTTTTGGCGTTTATTATTATATGTTTATAGGAACATGATATATCGTTGAAAATCAATTTTATTAGTCTTTGAAAATTAATTTTATGAGTTTTATCTGATTTTTTAAATAATATTCATAGGGTTGAATTTAAAATAACGGAAAAAATATGCTATAATATTTTTTGCTCTCCCTGTGTATTATCCAATCATTTGATTTAGAGAGATCGAATATATCGAATTTTCTTAACATATAACCCAAATTTCAATTTTTGAAATGTTCAATTGATGGTTTTACCAATGCTTATTCAAGTATAACCACGCGATATAGTAAACCCAAGCCTATATAGATTAGTTTCTTTGCTATAAAGATGTCTCGATAAAGACTTCATATATAAAGCATATTTAAAGAATACTCAAATATTTCCTTTACAGACATGTTCTGTATTTAATCTTTATAGCAACCATATAGCGCTGCCTGTATAGGTACTTATGTTCTCCTATAGAGAATAGATGATTGATATTTATAACGCACATAAAGAATCCCTATATAGTATCGATAACGCATAAATACTGATTCTATACAGTTTTTCGATGACAATATTCACTGTTACGAAAACTTTACTTATCCTTTATTAACTCTAGACAAATTTGTATAGTTATACATAGTAAATATACACTGATCCTTTACAACTTTATGTATTTTATATATCTATAATCAGGGCCGCCGCTAACATGTTAGCCGCCCGTGTGCAACTCAATATTTGCCGCCCCCAAAAAATAGCATATTTTTTTTGACATACCTATATACACTCACCGGCAAAAAAAACCGGCTACTAAAAACTAGTCCCAATTTCACAGTTGGATTTGTCGCGAACCACTCATTAGATTTTGATGATTTTTTTTTAAATTGTAAATTAATTCCTTCTTAACGGATGCTATGTCAGCAATTTTTATTCCAAATTTATTTTGAGCATATACAGGGCACAACAAAAAGACAAAGTTTTTTGCCCAAACTTTGTAACACCCTGTCTACTGCTAAATCAAATCACATTGTAGCCTCATCTTTTGTGAGCATTTTGTTTTTTTAATCACGACATTATCTCTGTTTGTATTAGAGATACGCTGCTTTAAAACAAACGCCTCGAAAAAAGCTTTAAAATCAAATCAAACATCAGAACGTAGACGTAAACTAACTAAAAAAAAGGTAAAGAAATTTTAAGGGACTAATATCTAGTGTCCACTGGCGTGGTGAAATTTCCCGTTTCCATATACCGATTCCAGGCATCCTGGACTGTTGTTCGAAATATATCCAGGGTATCGGAGACATAATGTTGACTTCGGCCATCCTCAATTACAGCCACAATACGAGCAACATCCGTTACCGATAATGGCATTTTTTAATTTGACAACCATTTTTCTCATATTGCAAATACTCATAAATCCGTTTTCGCCTATGTCATGTCGCCTTGATTATTTACACATACTACTTTGTGCCTTTTCCGAGATGAATTCTGAATTTTTCCGAGACGTTCGTTTTAAAACAGCATATCTCCAATACAAAAAGAGATAATATGGTGATTAAAAAAACAAAATGCTCACAAAAGATGAGGCTACAATGTGATTTGATTTAGCAATAGCTACTACCTCTGTTGCACCCTACAGGGTGTTACAAAGTTTAGGCAAAAAACTTCGTCTTCGTCGTATTGCCCTGTATATGCTCAAAATAAATTCGGAATAAAAATTTCTGACTTAACATCCGTTAAGAAGGAATTAATTTACAATTTAAAAGAAAAATCATCAAAATCTAATGAGTGGTTCGCGAGAAATCCAACTTTGAAATTGGGTCTAGTTTTTAGTGGCCGGTTTTTTTTGCCGGTGAGTTTATAATATTATGTTTCTATTACCCGAGACATGTACCAATAATACCCGAAAATAAGTACTTACTCAAATAATTAAAGTTATAATTCAGCAGAGTCAAATCTAGTCTCTAAATTAAAAAAAAATAAATGTCCAATAAAATAAAACACATATAACAAAATAACATAAAAGTTATTAAAATCGAACTTCTCTGGCTTTCGTTTCGGAATTTTTTTGACGATATCTTTAATATCCAATGTCGCACACACCTTATGTTCGATAGATAATAAAGCTATCAGAAAGTCTTTCTTGCGTCATCGAAGATCGATATTAAATACTTTTTAATAATTTTAAATCTTGAACGACTGCTCATCCGTACCTACAGTAACCAGTAGTCCGGTAGAGTTAGGAATATAGATATAATTATGGTTAAATTTGGAAATTTTGAAAGAATCTAATTTTTATTGTTGTCGATCCAATAATATATACTGTGTTTTTTTTAATTGGATTAGGATCGTTGATTTTTTTTCGATCCTAATCCAATTAAAAAAAAACACAGTGTATTCAAGAATTTCACTAGGTTTTTTCTTTGTTAAAATATGGTTGAAAAGCTTTAATTTTTTTCTTCGAATAAATGGTTGCACTCACTGATATCACTCTCTTAGCTGTGTATGTCTCTAAGGGTTCGATGGATTTTCTCACAATTGATTTTGAGTTTCGTCATCGTTTTTAATTTTAGTTATCCCATATATTACATTGAAAATATATGTGTGTTGTTGTAGTAATTGGTACCGTTCTTCAATTGCCATTATGGCGCTATCCACAATTTTAAAGTAAAAATTTACTTTAAATGACAATTCAGGTCACAATATGGATTCATCAGTTCCTTCATACAGAAAATTCCTTTTATTCTTCTAATCCGCTGGGTAGGTAAGCTGGGGAATGCTTCTTAAATGCTCTCTCTCTCTCGACGCATTTCAAAAAAATGATGAAAATGTTCATCAGAACGTGGTGGTTATGAAATAATTTTTAAATTATGTAGTGCATCTAGTGAAGATTTATGTCAAATTTTGAACTCTGAAGAATTTTGCTAACAACATTAATTTTACTTAAAATATCGTGCCATATTACAATAGAGAAAATATAAATTTAAACCCAAAAATTATATATTTTAGTGATTTTGCTAACGTTCCGGTGTTCATATCCCTTATGATGTCATTTTTCAATGAAAATTTCCTGATATTTTTATCTCTGGGAAAGTTAAAGTTTTTAATTTGCGTTGGAAAATTTTCAATAAAAAATTGAACTTCATTTAGATTAAATTTCGCAGGACATATTCCGGGATTGTTCGAAACCGAGATAGGCTGGAACTTTCTACATTGCAAGCCGGAACCGCCGGATTAACTAGGTTGATTATGGTTTCAGCATCACTATTGGCACTATTGCTATCACTGTCATTTGACCTTTCATTATGTATGTCACTAGCTGCAGCAGAAGTAATTTGCTCTGAAATAGAATCTTCTTTAGAAAGAACTTTTTGTGAAGTAGAAGATCTTAAATTTTTGTCCGACTTTTGTTTTTCTCTGCTTGTAATCAAAAATGATTCTGAGATCATAAAATATTTAATAAGAATTTTATTATGGAAAATAGAATCATATTTTTGTGTTATTTGTATTTAAGAAAAAAAATCAATGGTGCCTGTTTTGGCCGCCTCTATTTTTGGCCGCCCGTGTGCACCGCACACTTTGCACACATGGTAGCGGCGGCCCTGTCTATAATGATATTCCGCTGGTGCATCATTTCTGCGGTTAGAGAAATGTTCGCAACCAAACCAAAAACTGTCCCGTCTGTCCATAACAGAAGACGGTCGATATGTCGAACACCTGTAGCAAAATCTCATGTCTTGGTTTGCTATTTATTTTTATTGTTATTAGATATAGTTTAAATGTGTTGATGTTGGTTAAATATATTTTAAATTGTTATAAAATTCTGCATATCTCATAGCAAATATTATTTTCGTTTTAATTGATGCTCACAGCTAGAATTTTTTTGCATTACAGCTGGTGCCGTTCAAAGCCTACTTATTTAAAGGGGGCGAATTTTTATATACTCTATATCTCGAAGAGGAATCGAGCAAAATATCAAGTGTGTTATATTTTTGGAAAGGTAATTTTAAATTCTTTTCAATAAATTCAAAATATACAGGGTGTACCTTATAAAAAATCAAATTTTCTGTTGATAATTTTTAAATTATTAATTTTAAAAAAGTTATACTTAAACCATTAAATTCTACGTAAAAAGGTGTTTTGGAAATGATTTCATAAAAATACAAAATTTTCCATAGCAAAAAAGTTACAAAGTTGACAAAAATTGAGCTCCAGACACCGATATTAGTTTTTGTCTATCTCCTATAGAAATGGGTGTTTCCATTTAAAAGCGTCGAATTTGACCCACCCTGTACACGAATTTGTAAGTAAAAATATAATAAAAGAGTAATCAAATTTTCAGTAATTTTACTTAAATCGCCCTAATATAAATCTCATCTAACCTATAGGTTTGATAGGCGTCCTTTACAAAATATGTATTAAAATATATCTAGAAAATTTTTCTTAGTGTTACCTGAAGTTTTTTTAGTATAACAGAAACATTATGTGTTATGAAAGTAGTTTCCAAAACTGTAATAATATACCGGGTGTTCTGTTTAAAATAAGAACCATGCTACCACTTTCCAATGATGTGGCAATATTGTAACGCTGAAAATATTTTAGATGGATGGAGCGGTGACTTGTATGTAAAATTCCAAATTTTTAAAAAAATTCTATCACCGGTTTTCCAGGAACGTCTAACGTACGTCCCAGAAATAAGTGCAGATATTTTAAAGGGTGGTAGATCTGATCAAAAGAAACATCTTTCTCTTTACCATTTTTAAAATAAATTAAAAATAACCGAGTTATTTAACTTTGACAATTAAAAAAATAAAGAATGTCAACATTTTGAGAACCGCTGGCGATAATCATAATATATGCTATAATTAGCAAAATATGAAATCCCTGGAATGAGTTGTTGTGTGTCGTTCGTATACGGTTTATTTGTCTGATTTTGTCGATGTTCCGAATAATGAATTCCGATAAACATGTTGGTATTTTCTTTTATGCGATTTCAGTATGAATAATGTGGTAAATTATTTTATTAAATTTAGTTCTAAATCAAGTGATTTTGCAATATAATTATTTATTATTCAAGATTTTTCGTAAACCACTAATTTAACACAGTAATACGAAGAATAATTTTACACAGTTTGGTTCTAATTGAAAGGGTAAGAACAAACGAAATATTGAAAAGAATGTTTTTAGCCGACCATACCAACATTCAAAAGATCGGCAAAAAAAATGTTTTTTTAATTTCACTCCAAATGAGTTATTTGGGTCATAAATGACCTAAATACAAAATATTTTCATGGTGTCTGTCCGTCTGTCCGTCTGTAACACGATAACTCAAAAACCGCTAAACCGATTTTAAACAAATTTGACACAAAAATACTGTGGCACCCGAGAATCTGGCCATTAGTTTTTGGTGGGGGTGGGGGGTTGGTAGGGGGGTATGGGAGGAGGCTAAACATTTTTAAAAATCGTAACTCCAAAATTGCAGTAGCTAGCAAAACGCGGTTTTCAATTTAAGATTAAGAATAATATTTGCAACAAAATTTGTAATAACATCAAAATCAGTCAAAGTCGCAGTTTTTGAGATATTCCGTGTTTCGGTAGTCTGTTTTTGAGAAAATCCGTGTCGAGAACTCCAAACTACCATCGGACGCGACCCCAGGTGGCGGATAGGGGAATTAACCGCGGACCAAAATTGGAAAAAATCCTTTACTTTGAAACTAAACGAATTGCCTACCAACTTTATATTAACATGGGTGGCTATACGTGCCTCCCGACGCCATTTTTTTATTGGAACTACTTCGTCATATGGCAATGTAGTTATTTTTTAAGTACATTTAGTTAAAAATAAATATAAAAATGTGGTATGCGTAAAAATAATTAATGTGGTTTGTTTCTAGAATTGTTAGTCATAAACACTGATATGATTAGAATTAATACTCGTAATGTTTTGTGTACAAATTTAAAATTAAATAAATAAATGCCTTTATTGTCAAAATATTTTTCAATTTGTAGACAAAGGTAAACTAACAAACAAAGTAAAAAAACAAGGTACACAAACAAACAAACAAAAGATAATACAAAACATTATACAAATAATATTGTCAGTCTTATTGTTAAAATAAACATTTATAAATGTTTATAATGTCAAAGAACAAAAAATAAAAATAATATTCAAATATACTACCAGTTAAAATATCTGCACTTATTTCTGGGACACCCTATATAAGAGTACATGAGATTCCTTATGTATTTAATTGTTGAAAAATTTTAAAATAATTAATAGTATTTTTTTCAATATTTTTTAATATTAAAAATTCGAGAGGTTGTTCATATCTATTTTAAACTCACTCATGAACAGCAAGTAGTAAGTAGCAGATTACTCTTATCAAATTATTTACGTATTTAGGTAACTATGTCTTATTGATAACGACACCAAAAAGTTTTACTCATCTGAGATTTATGAGTATTTCAAAAGCAAGTGACTAAGTATTTAAGATTTATTGTTCCCTTTCTATTGAATTTAAATATAAAAAAGTCAGTGCTCATAAAATGGATATGGATATGGATATGGATATGAATATGACTATGACTATGGCTATGACTGTAAGTATAGAAAGCTTAAGACGGCAATAAAACAAGCATTTTACTTTGTTTATACCTGAGATGTTAATTACAAACCTTAATTTGTGAAATATTTTTCTACTATATTAATTACCTAAGAGTATTAGATTCGTTTTTTTTTCTTGGCAGTATCTAGTATCTACTAAATTTTGCAGCCTTTGATTAATAATGTTATGAATTTCCACGGACTCTACATTGTTGACAATTTGAATTGAGCTATGACGTGATACGTGACTATTTACAAATAATACTTGTTCATTTTTTAATTCTAATTTGATCTTTTCTTTATTTATGTCTGGATTTTTTATATTCTATAAGTGTGTTTTTCTTTTGAATTCAATAAGGAAATAATATACAAAGTAATCTACAACCATTTTAAAAAACGAAGAAAAATTGTTTTATATTTTAGAAAGTTTGACATAGAATTTTGAACACTCTGTTTGGTTTATATTTGTGGCAAAATAAGTACAGACCCACTACAGTAAATACCTAATATAGTTTTGATTTCAAGACATTTCTTGTATTTTTAATATTTTTTTTTAAATATTTTTTTTAAATATTTTTTTTATATTTATTTATTATTATCTTTTATTTTTTTTATTTATCAAAACATATTTAATAATATAGGATTATGTAAAGTGATCAAAAAGGAAGCCAAAAATGCAATAATATACAGGGTGTTTCATTTAAAAAAATTCATCCCGACCCACTCACACTTTTTAAAAAATTGTCCTAATACATAGTTTAGGTTTGCACTTAAACAAAATTCCTGTAATATAACCAGTATAACCACATAATAATGTAATATAATACCAGGAATGTCCGCAAAACCGTTCAAAATTTTGCCATACTTTAAATACAAAAAAAAAATCATTTTTTCATTCTCCATCTAATCTGCATATATAAAATGCTAATGTTTATCTGTGTCGTCTCTATTGAAGTAACGACTTGCTCTAGAAAGTTGCTTTTTTTACTAAGAGATAGCTAATTGGTTTTTCTAAAAACTGTCGTCGCCGGATTTTTTGTTTTTCATTTAATTAAAAAAAAAAATAAAAAGTATTTCTTTCCTGACGTCGATGTCGTGGCGGATGCGCCAGGCTTCAACTAGTAAAGAAATAATATACTAGGTGTTATCTAAAACCATTTTAAAAAACGAAGAAAAATTGTTTTATATTTTAGAAAGTTTGACATAGAATTTTGAACACCCTGTATGGTTTAATATCACGATATTTATAGCAAAGTAAGTCCAGACCCATTAAAGTAAATACCTAATTTAGTTTTAATTTCAGGACATTTCTTGTATTTTTAATATTTTTTTCATAATTTTTCATATTTATTTATTAATATCTTTGAAACTACATTGAAACATTTTTGTTTAATTGAAAACATATTTAATAATATCTGTCATTTTATACGTAAAAGTATAATGGTAAATGTCATCGACAGTCATTTCCAGGCCAACTGGACGCTGTTTTTTTTCGATCATCGATTTAAAACACTAGAATTTCTCATGCCATGCCGTTTTCCTAATTTATTATGCTACTTATTGTTTTTAGTTTGAATTCTCAAAATCCGCCACTGTTTTGTTCAAGTTTTGGAAATTCAGCACAATTGGAGGATTGATTGGATCTATGGTAGGCATATTCATATTGGCTTTTGCATATGAAGCTCTAAAATTTTATAGGTAATTAAAAAAATTCTTGTGAACGTCAACATTCCATTAAGAACCAACATGCATTATTGAAATGTTATTGAAAGTTGTTAAAATAGATCTAAAGGGATATAATCAAAAATGAACTTCTCTAAGTGATTATCATTGATTTTATTTTGGTTTAAATGGTTTCTTTAAACAACGCTAAAGTATACAGGGTGTCCCATTTTGATTGAAATCATACGTTATTAGTAAAGATAGAAGGATGCGGTTTGCACAAACCTGTCCTACTTTTTTGTCAAACGAAAGATGCTTATACAAAGTTTTCATAGCCCTCTTATTTCCTGAGCTACAGGGTCTTCTCGAAAATTTTGCAATTTGGGACAGCCCCCGTATCTCCGTTATTATGGATCATATCGAGAAGGTGAAAACTGATTCTTGTAGAAATTTTTACGATGAATACAGTGGCGTAGTCTGTTTATCTACGAAAAAATATTTTTGAAAATATGATCATTAAAGTTATGTTTTTTCAAATAAACACCCTGTATATTTATAAATTATATGATCCCCCCACCCCCCGTCTTGCTATATGAGCTTCCCAAAAATATATATCACTCTATATTTATTTTCACCTCGATTTTCACTAATTACTGCAATATTTAAACTATAACATTTTCTTAATCTAGCCGTGATAACTAACAAAAATGAAAAATGGTATTTACTAAAATAGTCATACACATATTAACATTTTATTTGGGATTGATATATTTTACTTTTGTACTGTTACCACTGAATCTGTGAATCTTTTTTTATGAATGGAATGAACTTTTTTTGGTTGAATAACGAGATGGGTTTGCAAATATATAAAAGCTTGCATTATTAGTTTGCATTATTAAAGCATTTTCCAGGTGTTCGACATTATTGTAGTTGCCAGGATACATTTCATATTTCAAAAATCCCCAAAATCAGAAATCGAGGACGGACAAATCCGGGAATCAGGGAGGCCACCATATGGTGTATGAGAGTGTCATATCATGGATCACTGAGCGATCCCTTCCTAACAAACACAGGCGCGCACAGGCGTTAGGCAGGGATATGTCTTAGCGCCTCTTCTATTCAATATATTCATAGCAGCGCTCTCTATTATAGTGGACAACAAACTGCAGGAGGGAGGTATTACAGATACGACGGCGGTCTGTTCAACATAAAAAGACTCAGGGCAAAAACACGTACAAAATTCATCACAGAACTTCAATACGCTGATGACTGTGCTCTAGTTGCAAATACGTGATAATAGTTGCAAAATAGCAATTGCAAGCAATGTTGAACACATATACATGGGCATATGAGGTCTTGGGACTTAAGCTGAACATCAATAAAACTAAAATAATGTGCTCTCCCCCCGAGGATCACAACAATGCTATAAAGATCGGAGAAGAACTATTGGAATATGTAGCGGAATTCAATTACATCGGCAGTTTGATTTAGGAAAGGGGAAAGGGCCAATATCGACTCTGAAATTCAGCACAAGATTAGCAGCGCCTCAAGAGCATTCTGGAAATTAAAAGACAAAGTTTTCTACAATCATGACTTAAGCACAAAAACGAAACTTGCGGTGTACCGAGCAATAATAATTCCCACCATGTTATATGGAAGCGAAACCTGGGTGCCGTACCGCCGACATATGAACGCATTAAACAAGTTGCAACACAGACATCTTAGACAAATCAAATGGTTCCATCATGTCTCAAACGTATCGGTCCTTGAAAAAGCTAACTGCGAGAGTATTGAAGTCATAATTACAAAGTCCAGCTTAAGATGGGCTGGTCACGTATGCAGAATGCAAGAAAACCACATACCAAAATCTCTGCTTTACGGTGAGCTTGAGTGACGATAAGAGGAGGGCCGGGTGGACAACTCAAAAGATACAAGGATATTTTTCACAAAAACTTAAAGGGGATTAACAAGCAGAAGCAGAATGAGTGGGAAGAAGCAGCTCACAATAGAACGGAATGGAGAAGAGTTGTAAACTCAGTTAACAGTGACAACCAAAAAGTGAGGAGGTAACAGAGTAATGAGGTTTTTGAATGTCCGGAGTGCGGTAGACACGATAGATAACATCACGTATCGGGCTTTTCAGTCACAGAAAAGCTCATGAAAGAAAACGCCCTGCGTGACCATCTTCTGATGCGTGTCGAATACTCGTCAGCTAGCAATGGCAGTATGTATGTATTGGTTCCAATTCATTGATTTGAGAAATAATAATTTAACAAAATTCTAATATTTTCAAAGTTGCGAGGGGAAGCCCCTTCTTACTAAAATTATGTTTCGCGTAAATTAGTTGAAGGAATATCTAAAAGTTCCATTACGATAGCTTCCAAGATTTACAAATAGCGGTAGAGAGTTAAGCTGTCATAATTTATAAAGAATTTATTAATGGCTCCCAAAATAAAACAATAGACAGATAGCAGTATACTTTTAATAATTCTTTTGTTTCTTTTATTATCAATCATGGCCTACTAATAAATATGATCTTTAATATCTTTTTTATATAATATATAAATATAGAGTGATATATATTTTTGAGAAGCTTATAGCAAGCCAGATCATATAATTTATAAATATACTAGCGTGTACCAACGACTTCGTTCGCGTCGAATTAATCATTTTTAATGGTGATGATAAAGCAAAGCAAGAATTTCCATTAACATACAAACTGGATAAAATTTTCTCACATTTATGTCAGCATGAGAAAAAACAATATGGCGATATTATTATATAATTTGGTAATATTTGAGAGGTAGTTTCATTTTGTTGAATTTGACTTTCGAAAAATCCGTTTGCCAAAAATAAGCTTTTTACGTCAAGCAGTTTAAGCAGAATCGTGGTTAAGAAATTACCTATTAACTTTTTGGAACACCCTGTCTGATTTTTTAAAAAATTTCAAAATACGTAAAAAAACCAAATGAATTATGCTTATCCAAGCGTTTTCCCGAAAGGCTAACCGTCTTTTAAATAACAAATATTGTAATATTTGAGGGGCGTTTTCACCCTCTTGGAATTTGAGATTCGAGAAACCCCTCCTTATCGAACCTCTACACCCCACAGTCAATCCGTTTACCAAAAATCAGCTTTAAACGTCAAGCAGTTTAAGCAGAATCGTGATTACTCAATGGTCATATTTTATGAAACACCCTGTGTAAATTTATAAAAAATCTTAAAATATGTAACAACAAAATAAAATATACGTGTTTAAGAGTTTCTCCGAAAAACTCACAGGTTTTTAAATAAAAAATATTTTAATATTTGAGGGATAGTTTCACCCCTTTGAATTCGAGTTTTGAAAAATCCCTTCTTATCGAACCTCTACACCCTAAAGTCAATCTGTTTTCCAAAAATCAGCTTTTTACGTCAAGCGCTTTAAGCCAATTAATCAATGACCAGATTTTTCGAAACACCCTGTATACATTTTTAAGAAATCTTAAAATATGTAAAAAAACAAAATAAAATATCCGTGTTTAAGCGTTTTTTCGGAAACTTGACCGTTTTTTAAATAAAAAATATTGTAATATTGGTGGTTTCACCCTCTTGGAACTGGTATTTCGAAAAATCCCTTCTTATCGAACCTCTACACCCTAGAATCAACCTGTATGCCAAAATTGAGCTTCTTACGTTGAATGGTTTGTGCAGGATCGTGATTAATCAGTATGTCAGTCACTTAAGGATTTTATATATTAGTATAGGTTCCATTTAAGAAAACATAATTTTAGTTCATATCTTTAAAAATATTATTTTCGTAAAATAACAGACTACGCCACTGTTACAAGTTCTACAATAAACAATTTTCAAGACCTTTTTTCAAGACTTTTTTTTTCAAAAACATTTTTCCTTCACGAACATCTTTTCAAAAAGACACTGTAGCTCAGAAACGAAGAGGGCTATGAAAATTTTGTTTACGGCATCTTCCGTTTGACAAAAAAGTGGGACAGGTTTGTGCAAACCGCACCCTTCTATCTTCACGAATGACGGAGAAACCGTATGATTTCAACTAAAATGGGACACCCTGTACTTCTCTATATGATCTTGATCTGGTATTTTAGGGGATATCTTAAAGATAGAGCAATAAGCATCAGACAAGGTAACAAGGGAGCTGGAGATGCTAGATTCACACAGTAAGTATATCTAGTTTTGAATGGCATATCATATTTATTTCTAGTTATACATATACAGGGTGGTATATTAATATTTTTTTATACTGGAAGTAAACAAGCGCTTTGAAATTTTGAAAATTTGGAAAATAATCAGAACTTTTGGGAAGAAAATAGTGAACATTTTTGGCTTTCTCCTTTAAAACGAAATAAGTTTTGTAAATATTTAACGGAAATCTAGAGCATTGCGGGATTTTTCATTATAAACAGAAACTCAGTGATATAATTTAGTTCACAATTATAATTACGAACATTTAGATGACACTAAATATATTATAATTAATAATAGATAAAATAAAAACTTAAGGTATAAAGACACAAAGACGTCATAATAATATAGGACCAATTAATAAATACATATTATTTCAGAGTATCTATTATGAGCAAATCCCACCTCATTCAAACATTGCTACAAGCCGTCCAGGTGATCGTCAGTTATTTCCTGATGTTAATTTTTATGACATACAATGCATGGCTGGCTCTGGCTGTTGTTTTTGGACTCGTAGCAGGATATTTTGTTTTTGGATGGAACTCTGCAACGAATAATGTCAATGATGATCATTGTTCATAGAGTTGATAGAAGTTAATATTGGATTGTGATGGATTGATATAAAATTCTATTTTTTAAAAACAATAATTGTATGTACATAAATAAAAACTTTAAGCATCTGATATCACTAGGAAATAAGTCTGAAATTTGATAAACTGTATTATTTGTAATAAAATGTAAATAAATGAAATATTTTTCATAATTGTACTCAACAACAAACAACAAACAACGCTTTATTGTACAAAAAGCCAAAACAGCTTCATCGACATAGCACTCACAAACAACAAAATCACAAAAAAAATACAAACAACAAAAAATACACAATACAAATAATACAATTCAAAAAAGTTTAAGTCTTTAAAATTACAAAAAGAATATACATGGACAATTTTTGATTCAATGATAATGTGTCACTCAGTTGAGTATAAAGTGACAGATTTGATTCACAACTCCAATTGTTATAATAGCGCTTAACAAATATTTTTTTTCTAAATACAGTATAACTTCGGCAATCCGTACACCTCGTAAACCGTACACTCCAGTCAATCGGACACCCGCTACAGTTCGGACATTTTCAGATTTTTACCTTCTGTAATTCGGACACTGCTAAAAAGCATGACAAATTACAACGGCTAAATGCGAAAAAGTATACTAGTATGTATACATATGTAAAGAAATATTTTTATACATGCAGCGGCTTGTCCAGTCGAGTCGTACGTAGTATTTATTTGGCGCCGAGTGTTAGACCACGTAAAAAATGACTCCAACGAAACGCGTCCATTGCTCTGCTACTATTAAAGAGAAGTGTAAAATTCTTGACAGTTTAGATGCAGGTGGTAGTGTTCGGCATGTTGCGAAACTTTTCAAGATACCAAAATCAACAGTATCCGATATAAAGAAGAACAGAGTGAAGATTCGAAATTTTGTTGCGAGGTCGTACACTGATATAGGTAAGTTTTATGAATAAATGCTGGGTTTTGAGTTTGCACTAAAGATATGTAATGTTTTTAGACCAGAGAAAAGTTATGAAAAAGCCCGAGAATCCTGATGTGGAAGAGGCGTTATACACTTGGTTTCTACAGCAACGTAAAAATCACATTCCTGTCTCTAAGTCCTGAAGTCTTGCGCACAAAAGCCAGATTTTTTTATGAGCGCATCACTGGAAAGACCAACTTTCAAGCTAGTTCAGGATGGCTTGACAAATTTAAGGCAAGACGCGGCATTCGTTTTTTAAAAGTATGCGGAGAGCGTGTTTCAAGTGACGCTGAAGCAGTTGCTCCTTTCCAACTTAAACTGCAAGCCCTGATTGAGAAAATGCAATTAACTAAAGAGCAAGTCTACAATGCGAATGAATCCGCACTTTTTTGGAGGGTTTTGCCAAACACAACGTGGGTGCATAAAGATGAGAAATCGGCACCAGGGAGGAAAGTTTCAAAAGACCGTGTAACCTTTATGCCATGCTCAAATGCATCAGGCACACATAAGTTGCCGTTACTTGTGTTAGGTAAATCTAAGAACCCCCGAGTTTTCAAAAATGCACAGTTGCCTGTGAAATACGAGGCTAGTACCAAAGGATGGATGACCCGAAACATATTCTCTGAGTGGTTTAAAACAATCTTTGTTCCTGAAGTGAAACAATATCTGAGTAACGCCAATAAGCCATGCAGGGCACTGCTTCTTGTTGACAATGCGCCTTCACACCCACCCGAAGAAGAGCTCAATACGAATCAAATTTCATAGTGGTATTTTTGCCTCCTAATTGTACTGCATTAGTTCAGCCAATGGATCAGAACTTGATACAAAATATCAAGGTTTCTTATAGAAGGCAATTGCTGACCCACATTATATCACAAGAAAACAAAGACACAATGCAACTCCTGAAGAAATTTAGTCTTCTGGATGCAGTGAATACTCTCGACTCTGCTTGGAAGTCCATAACCGAAAAGAATATTCAAAAAAGCTGGGATGGAATATGGCCTCAATTGGTGTCAGATGAAGAAGATGATATTTTGCTGGCCGATCTAAGAAAAAGCCTACTTGAAGAAGCTGCGAAACTCAACGACTTGAAAAAAATGTTAAAAGTTATAGATCCGGAAAGTGAACTGAATGACGAAGAAATAAGAAACTGGGCGACAGGAAGAGACGAAATAGCTGTTGATAATGTTGGCGACGAGGAAATAATTGAATCGGTACAATCAAACACAAACGATGAAGAAGAGGAGGTTGTTGACATTCCTACAAAAATCAAACACATAGAAGCAGTACAGTGTTTTTCAAAATGCGTGCAGTGGGCAGAAGAAAACAAATTGAATTATCAAGAAGTCCTTTTATTGAAAAAAACATTTAGAACTATCAAGAAAGCTTCACAATGAGAACCTTATACAAAAAAAAATTGGTGACTTTTTGCCTTTAAATACTCGTACATAATATTCCTTTTCGCCAGATAGCCGCAAAAGTTGGATATGTTTTAAACTTTTTCTATTATACGTACATACACATATTATTTGTAAAACACTTGAGTTAATGTTGGTACATATAAATATGTAAATAAAGCTAAAACATTAACCTGTGTTTCATTATCAGCATAACTTCGGTAATCCGGACAATTCACCAATCCGGACGACCACCTAAACTATATCTGTCCGGATTACCGAAGTTCTACTGTATAATCACTATATTTGGACAAATAGACCTTATTAGAATTTAGAATTTAGAATTAGAGGGAGGGGGGTTAATCACTGCGACCTTACAGATCTATTGTGTCCCCCTTTCTTGAGTTATAACTCATCATACAGTCCCAGAGCTTTGACAAAAGCCAGTATCTGGGACGGTTTTATAGAGGGTAGTTCTCCATCTCCAATATCAGTCGTACCAAAATTCATGGCACGAATGGTTGTCGTCTCGGCGCACTCAGTGATGAGGTGTACTGGTGTTTCCCCATCTTCCCCACAGAATCTGCATTCGCCGTTTCTTCTTAGTTTCAATCTACTGAGGTGTTCATTGAGGAGACAGTGTCCTGTTAAAAACCCGGTGACAATCCGAAGATTGTTCTTACTTAAACCCAGGAAGATCTGTGATTTTTCTTGATCATAAGCCCTTAAAAACTTCTTCGAGTGTCTTAGACCGTTGCAAGATTCCCATTCCAGGTTGCGGATGGAATCTTCCAAGTTTTTGAGTTCCGCCTTGAGTTGGTTACCACTTGGAAAGCAGAACGGTTCTGGTCCAGTTAGTGGAGTGTTCGCTCCTTTTCTAGCTAAATTATTTGCCTTTTCATTGCCTTCTATCCCTTGGTGAGCAGGCACCCAGAGTAGGAGGACTTTGTTTTCTTTGACTAATTTATTCAGCTTCTCTATGCATTCTTTGACCAATTTCGAATTGATTGATACTGAGTTGATCGCTTTTAACGCTGCTTGACTATCAGACAAGATGGCTATTTCTTGTTTCCGATAGTTCCTATCTAAGATAAGTTGTACGCATCTTTCGATAGCGTAGATTTCTGCCTGTAGGATACTAGGGTAAGTGCCCATTGGTTCGGAGTATTTAGCTCTCGGCCCAAATACTCCGATCCCTGTTCCCGTATTGGTTTTGGAAGCATCAGTATACAAAGTTAGTATGGTATACCAAGTTAGTATTATATAATGGTATGGTCTTTTAACTGCTGGGCAAGCGTTTCGCTCTTCCAATCCTTTTTATTGCTCAATACTACATTGAGATGTTCCTCAAAGTTGTACGTTCTTGGCATATCGTCCACTGGGAGTTGCAGGAGTGGTATTTCCTTTTTGAAGGTGTTCCAAGCCCCTGATCTGACAATTCTCCCAGTACTAATTCCGTTAGTGACCATTCTAATCATTGTCGCATTGGCATATCTACCAATGACAATGTGCAGTGGTGTTAGATCTAGAATGACCTCCATTGCTGCTGTTGGACAGGTTCTCATGGCTCCTGTGATGCAAACGCATGCTAGTCTCTGGACTTTGCACAGGTTTAGCCTTGCCGTCCGTTGCTCTAGTTTTGTGTACCAGGCAACTGCTCCATAAGTAATCATGGGTCTTACTATCATGGTATACATCCAGCGCAAAATGTTAGGGGAGCAGCCCCATCTATTTCCGGCCAGTCTTCTGCATATCATGAGAGCCTTTATGGCTTTGCTGATAGTGTTGATAGATCTTATACAAAGATGACAATATCAAACCGCTTTAGGAATTGATAAAAAAAAGAAAAGATGAATTTATGAACTTCACTTTTTTTAATGGACTTTTTCTTCCGATATGCAGGGTGTCCCAGACTGGGCGTGCATTAGAAGTTTCGAGAGAACCACAATATCTAGATCGGAGATTTTTTGCACATCATTGTTTTGCAACGAGATCTATTAATTAAAAATATTTTCAATATGCCTGCACTTCCGGAAATACCGGAAGTTGACGGAAACTTTCTTATTTTAAATGGGTGGCCCCATTTTTTATTACATACTTAAGTTCTCTGTAAAATTCTATGAATATTGATGTTAAACGCTCTATATCTAACATTAACCGTTTTTGAGAAAAAAAAATTCAAAAGTTTTGGACGAAAAACCTGTTAAAAAAAATTGTATAGCCTAAAAATCAAATTTAGTGATTACCATATCCACTGTGACATAAAGAGAAAACATGTGACTATCTATTTCAGAAATTAAATTGTTCAAATGTCATATAATAATGCCGGCAACTGTCATGGAATTGAGCGATTAAAAAATTATCATAAATCATTTTTTTAAAATTGAAACATACTTTTTTATTTCACTAATCAAAAGGGTTTTCAATTCGTTACTCTTTAACTATACATGTTCCTATACCTAAAATAAATCGTGTTTAAGTTATTTAAGATTTAAATAACATTTTATCGCGCGCAGCATTAATATAAGTACAGTTATATGGCAGCATAAAAGTATACTTGGACCAAGTACACTTGGATGCTGCCTGTCGAGTGATTTTATTTTATTACAATTTATGTCATAACAGTAGTGGTCTGTCTATTTTAATTCAAAAATGAACTGTTACTTCTTTTATTGTTAGATTTTTTTCACTCTGGAGATTACAGTTGTACACAACAGGGGGGTTGGAACCTTTGGTGTTACAACAGCAATATAAAACACTAATTCACCACATTACACCAAAACACTTTTACTTTTGCACTGGACGCGCGTTTCGGTAACCATGTTAGCATCATCAGCAGATGAATAAAACCCTTGTATATATATTTTTAAAGTAGATCAACCTAAGACGTTTATGGACTAAGACTACTAGATGGCAGGACTGGTTTTCCTACAGAAAAATATTTTTTGTTACTCTGAATTTTGAAGCTACCAATAAAAACAGAGAAAATAAAAATCGATAATTTTCGGACTGTGAAAATTGGTTACTAATCGACCAGATACTTTTTATCTATTAGATATATGCTATAAAAGCTGGCAATTATACAATTCGACCATTGTAAATACCCGACAAATTCTTCAAGGCCGACAAGGCCGATGCTTCTCACTGATAAGAAATAAAAATGTTTGTTTAGATAATTTTGGAGGTATTTTTTCTTTCTGAATGCACATTTTAAAGTATTTTATAATCTTTGTCCTCTTGACCTATTATCCTGGTCGCACGTATGGAAGTTCTGTTTCTTCTAGTTTTAGAAAATGTTCATATTTCTTTTTTCTTTGTAGGTGTAGTGTAAAATTAGATTAATTTATTATTAATAATTAAGTTTAATTATAGTGTTTAGTGTAGCATGTTAGTGTAGTCTACCAAAAATAGTTTAGTAGTGTTTTTATATAGTTTATTTTGTAGTTAAGTAGTAGGTGAAGGGATAATTTTGTTATTTTTTCTTTTTGTTTGATAAATTAGTAAGTTTGATAATTTGTTCAGTGTAGAATACAAGAATAAGTAGTTGTGTAGTGTTTTTAAGAGATTATATTCGTTTATTTTGTAGTTCAGTAGTAGGTGAAGGGGTATTTGGGTATTTCTTCTTTTTGTTTTTCTTGTAATAATTGTAGTAGTTCTATTAAGTATTGTGATAGATACACTGTCTTCCTTCAACTTCGTTATAATCTTGGTTTTCTGGTAGCAGAATATACGAAAAAAAATCTGATCAAATTTATTTGAAATTAAATTAATTTAGCCTTATTAATCAAATTAAACTAGTCAAATAATAATAATAGTTAGTTTCAAAATACTATACAGGGTGAGTTTCCTACGATGTTCTCTATGGGCATCTCGGAAACTACTGGAGATACAGAGTCGGTTAATGGGGAAAGAATTGCAGTTTTGTGGGGTTATAAATATGCGCCTTTTGGATTTTTCGGAGAAGGCTTATTAGATATTTCGAAAAAAAAACAAATTTTGGCTATTTTAATACTTGTCTCTAATTCCATTATAATCTACCGTATGATCTAATAAAAACGACGTCAACGATGGCTATGAAGTTAAGATCGCTGTCATTTTATATGTAAAATTATATGGGAAATATTGATCGTCATTTCATAGCCATCGCTGACGCTGTTTTTATTCGATCATACGGTATTTTAGACAAAAAGTTTTCAGATAAAAGTTGTAGATAATCACATACCTAATGAGTTTGTGTTTTCTGTTTTTTTTTCTAAAGTCTGTCATTTTTGACATATGACACAAACATATGTTTTTTAGTAAACCATAGTTGGCCATGACTTCATAAAAAGCGCCATTTTTTAAGCTTTTCAGCGATAGGTACAATATGTTTTTTTCGAAAAATTACAAGTTATAGCCAATTCTTTTCTTTCTTGGCTAATTTCCATACCAATAATACCTTGCCAATTAGTTAGCATCAAAAATGTAAAAAGTTTTATGTTTTCGAAAAAAAATATCGTAAAATTCGTAAAGCACTCAATTTAGAATAAAATAAACTAAGAATGAATTGATTCTTTTATAAACCTGCATTAAATCAAATTAAAATAAGTATGTAACTTTTTTTTAAATATTAATTATCAACAATAATTAACATTATCATAAATTAAAAATAATGTACCAACATATCGAAACAATAATTTCTTTGTTAATACGGTTTAGATAAAAAATTCTTAAAATAACAGGCAAAAATAATCCACAATTTACAATAAAATAAAAGTTTCGTTTAAATTTCTTAATCAGCTGATCACTATTAAAGTTCGCAGAAACCCGGGGCTATATTATTACATTACTCTGAAAGGTTCACGATTTGTCCTCCAGTTAGCAGCACATTTTGTCTAGTCGGTTGAACAACTTTAAGAATATATAAACAAGGATAAAACTAAAACTCAGTTCTAACCCAGTTTTCGTTTTAATCATCTGCTGAAACGTGCATCCAGTGCAAAAATAAAAATGTTTAGGTGTATGAAGGTGAATTAGTGTTTTATTTTTCTCTGGAGATACTGTATTATGTCATTTGTCATTAGAATGATGCACTATGATTTCTAGAAGCTAATTTTTTGGCCAAAATATATATTTTAGACTCAAGATATACAAATGAAGAAGACTACATGCATATATTTTTGTTTAGTTTTCATTTTTATTCCTTATTATCATTTATATTTAGACGTTCTAGTGAAGTATTTGTGCCTATTCAGTTGATGTTTATTTTGGGAAGAGTTTTGGTGAATATTAAGTGATATATTTCAGTGGGATATGAAAACGGATTATTCTTATTTTTACACTTTATGGTATGTACTTAAGAAATCACTAACAATTGCACATAAAAATCAGCGTCCATTATTTTTTAATTAATTAAAAATAATGAGTTTAAGACAGAACATAAATAAAAAGTTAAAAGTTTAGTTTGACTTACAAAAAATTCTCTATGTTTCTCCATGCTGGATGTTATTGTAAAATTTGAAACAATCCTTTCTGAACATATCAAAGAAAAAATTGGCTGCTACTAGATGCAACTTTTTTTTTAAAGAATTTTTTTTTTTCAGCTATGTATCGATTGAAAAAAATAGAACTTTTGAAAAAATGGCTACAAGGGGCCGATAAAGTTGAGAAAAACGGGTATGTTTCAAATTTTGTAAGACAGAAATTTCAGAATAATGAACAAGAACATCAGGCACAATGGAAAAAAAGATAAATCGCCTTTGTATAAATTTTGAAAGAAGAGGGCAGGCGGCTTCGCGGCTTAAATATTTAATTTTAAAACAAAATGAAGACGAAGAAATGATAAAGGAGGATTTTATCCTTGAGTTAAATGAACCCCTTACATTCACATCATCTGCCGGCCGCCCACGATTACCTTTTTCGGAGCAATCTTCCAGAACTCAGAGAACAGCCTCAAAAGTTTCCGAGGAACATAAGCAAGATTGGGCTTTACTTGTGCAGACTCCAAAATACTTTACTTGTGCAGGCTGCTTTGTAAATTAAGTTATCCTGCCGATGTACTTAACCTACTTCGTGTACCTGACTTTATCTAAAAGAAGTTAAGTGAAGAACAATTTGAAGAGAAGCATGGAAAAGAAGAGGAATACGAGGAGGAAGAGCAAGAACAAGAAATGCAAAAAGAAGAAGAGCAAAGAGATATTTCTAAAGATTGTTTTTTGGACAGCACTGATTCGATGATTAATCAACTTTCTTTTTTGGAAGTAGATACAGAAGATGCTTCATAGGTAAAAGTTAATCACACTTTGAATGAGAAGATTAAAAATACCTTCATTTTAATAGTCTTTTTTTATTTTATTAAAAACACAAATTTACAGTCAACATTTTCCATTAAATGTAAGTTGTTTAATTTTGGCCAAAAAAGTAGCTTCTAGAAACCATAGTGTGATGTTTAAAAATCTTATTGTACAGAGTGTCCCATTTTGGTTGAAATCATACGATATCTTCGTTATTAGTAAAAATAGAAGGGTGCGGTTTGCACAAACCTAATCCACTTTTTTGTCAAACGGAAGATGCCGTAACAAAAATTTGTATAGTCCTCTTCGTTTCTGAGCTACATGGTCTTTTTGAAAATTTTGCAATTTGGGACACCCCCTGTATCTCTGTTATTGTTAAAGGAATCAAGAAGGTGAAAACTGTTTATTCTACTTAAAATGTTCTACAAGAATTAGTTTTTACTTTCTCGGTATCATCCACAATGATGGAGATACGGGGGCTGTCCCAAATTGCAAAATTTTCGAAAATACCCTCTAGCTCAGAAACGATGAGGGCTATGAAAATGTTGTTTACTGGATCTTTCGTGTGACAAAAAGTAGGACAGGTTTGTGCAAACCGCATCCTCCTATCTTTACTAATAACCGAGATACCGCATGATTTCAACCAAAATGAGACACCCTGTACAATGCTCCTGCATGTCTTATTCCATCTTTTTTTCGTAAATTCCTAATAATAACATAAATGTAACATATGGACTGCCTGCATAAATTAAACACAACCCAACGATTTATTGTCAAGCAATAATGAAGCAACCACAAAACATCTTGTGAAAGCAACACTCCATTTGCTAGACAATATTTAATCAGTGCTCTAAATTTTTCGTACACCATAACAGTTATAAAATATGGAATATTTATTTTTACAACTGTTTAAAAAAAATTGCGTGATTGCTTTCTATCCTTAGAAATAGAAAATCAAGCAACTAAAATATTTCTCGTTGATGCCGGGCCTGTTTTCCAACGTTTCTTGTTTCTTGGAATGTCGTTTGTACTTTAAATTCACCACATGCAACTAAAATATTGATAAACAACACTGTTCTGTTATTTTCTATCACCATCTCAACTATTACCATGACAACCACAAAAATAAACAACGCCGCAAACCATCACCCTGCAGTATTTTCGATTTTCTCACTGACAATAATTCTATAATTAGTTAAGCAATGGCACTGGAAATTGAAAATTCTGGAACAGCCGATAATGAAGATGATGACGTAGGCTGCTATTGTAAGTATTATAAAATTCGTATAAATAATAATACCTTGTATATTGGTAAACTTAAGCGTAATAATTCAGCATATTTCTGTTTATTGAATTAGTTTATTTAACTAGTACTTTATCCTTTATCATTAACTAATTGTTAAAAGAAGACGATCAAAAAATATACTGAATTGTAAAAACCCAAAACGACAAAAAGATTTCTATAGATAAATCACTTATCGAGGGTCACAAGGCAGGACCTCGTATGATTTTTTTAATAAAATTATATTATTATTTTTTAAAAATTTGTTTGCAATATTTTACAAAAATAATTCAAAATATTTTATTCGGTAATAGAGTCCTGATATTTCGGCTCTATAATATAATAATTCATTAAAAAAAATAATTTAATATAAAATTAGGTATGTTTTTTGGATTGCCTGAAAAATCGTATCAAAAAGGAGATGCGGTACTGCACTGTGACCCTCGTTATGTTTTTTATATTTCGTATGTTTTTCTCGACATATTTATTTAATTAGCTGTTTCAACAAACAGAGGATATACAAAATGTGTTTGAACTATATATATACATTACGTTCATTAAAATTGCAGAGTATACAGGGTGGTCCGAATTGTATTCGGGAAACTTCGGTTACATATTCTGCAAATAAAAATATACAGGGTGTTTCAAAACAAATGCGAAAAACTTCAGGGGGTGATTCCTTGTTCAAAATAAAGGGTAGTTTGCTTTATAAACGTTGGGTCAAAAGTCAACCATTAGGGAGATATCGCGGTACAAAGATGGCGGAAAAATAATGTTTTTATTTTTTATCTTGAAAACGAAAAGAGATAGACTAATGAAATTTTACGGAAGCATTACTGTTATGAAAACACACTTTCTGGTAATTTCTTCACTTTTTTAAAATGAGTGGAAGGGGTTGAAATAAACTACCCCTATCATTCTTGTTAATGAAATTTAAAGAAAAATCTTATCAAGCACATGCAAAAAAATTAATTTTGATAGTTTAGTTTATTTAGAAACTTTTTTATCTCTTGTGTTTTTCTGATAAAACTCACCGATTTGAAATTAAAAAATAAAATGTAAAGCATTACATGTCAGGACAAAAAACATTTTTAGATAAAGAATCTAGTGGGCAGCTGTAATTCTTTAGGAAAAAATCTAGTCGGCCGCTGTCACTTTTTAGGATGTTTCTAATATTGTTTTATTTGACATTACCCTACTGCAATACGTTATTATCTAGATTATTATTATTATCATTATTATCACTAGATTCTTAATCTAAAAAAATTTTTAGTCCTGACATGTAATGCTTTACATTTTATTTTTTTAATTTCAAATCGGTGAGTTTTATAAAAAAATACAAGAGATAAAAAAAAGTCTCTAAACAAACTAAGCTATCCAAATTATTTTTTTTGCATGTGTTTGATAAGATTTTTCTTTAAATTTCGTTAACAAGAATGATAGGGGTAGTTTATTTCAACCCCTTCCACTCATTTTAAAAAAGTGAAAAAATTACCAGAAAGTGTGTTTTCATAACAGTAATGCTTCCATAAAGTTTCATTAGTCTATCTCTTTTCGTTTTCAAGATAAAAAATAAGAACATTATTTTTCCGCCATCTTTGTACCGCGATATCTCCCTAATGGTTGACTTTTGACCCAACATTTATGAAGCAAACTACCCTTTATCTTGAACAAGGAATCACCCCCTGAAGTTTTGCGCATTTGTTTTGAAACACCCTGTATAAGTAAAAAAGTTTGTATAAATATAGGATGTACAAATTTTACTTTTATTTCTAATTTTTCATTGAATGTAGAATTGCCTGGGAGTTTTTTGATATGGGAAATTTGATTTCGGTATCTATATGACTCCTGCTTGTAGAGGGCGCCACCTACATATTTTTTAACTGGTTTAAAGAGTAATAATTATTATTACTCTTCAAAGTTCGCTCTTTGTCCTACCTGTATAAAACTACTTAGTGTAATATACAGGATGTTCCTGGCTGAACGTGCATTAGAAGTTTCTAGAGAACTACATCATCATTGTTTTACAACCAGATCTATCTATTAAAAATGTTTTCAATATGGCGACACTTCCGGAAATACCGGACAACTTTCTTATTTTAAATGGGTCCCCCATTTTTTATTACATACTTAATTTCTCTATAAATTTTTATGAATTTTGATATTAAACACTCTATACCAAACATTAACCGTATTTGAGAAAAAAAAATTAAAATTTTTGGACGAAAAAAACTGCTTTTCAAAAATATGTATATAGTCTAAACGTTAAATTTAGTGATTACCACAGCCACTGTGCTATAAAGAGAAGACATGTGGCTATCTATTTCAAAAATTAAATTATTCGAATGTCATGTAATAATAGCCGCAGCTGTCATGGAATTGATGAATTAAAAAATTATCATAAATCATTTTTTTCAAATGAAACGCACTTTTTTATTTCACTAGTGAAAAGGCTTTTCAATTCGTTATTTTTTGACAATACATGTTCCTATATCTAAAATAAATCGTTTTTAAGTTATTTAAGATTTAGTTTTAAAGCGTATATTTTTCTTGATTTTAAAGAGTAGCCTATGACTTTAAACGTCAAGTGATGTAAAACAATAGATGTCATATAGTGACACTTTGTTCAAAAAGCAGTATCTTATCAATCATCATTTCCAAGCTAACTTTGCGCGGTTTTTTTCTGCAATCATACGATATATTATTAATAAAATTAATAATATAAACTATTAGATATCATTAAAGAGTGAAAATATGGAGATATATTTTTATAAATACACTTTTTAAACTCTTAGGGGGGGCAGGCAGTATTTATAATATAGGAAATTCAAATAATTCGTTTTCTGACAGATGGAAATAAATTATCTGACTGTTTGACACTTAATAATGATTACAGTTGGGGGTTGGAGCCTTTGGTGTTACACAGCAAAATAAAACACTAAATCACCACAATACACCAAAACACTTTTACTTTTACTCTGGACGCGCGTTTCGCTAACCATGTTAGCATCATCAGTTTTAATCATCTGCTGATGATGCTAACATGGTTAGCGAAACGCGTGTCCAGAGAAAAAGTAAAAGTGTTTTGGTGTATTGTGGTGATTTAGTGTTTCATTTTACTTAACAATGTTAAAGGAAGCTAGATAAAATCAAGAAAAATATACGTTCTCAAACTAAATCTTAAATAACTTAATAACAATTTATTTTAGGTATAGGAACATGTATAGATAAAAAAGTAACGAATTGAAAAACCTTTTCACTAGTGAAATAAAAAAAATTGGTTTCCATTTGAAAAAAATGATTTATAATCATTTTTTAATCGCTCAATTTCATGACAGCTACCGTCATTATTATATAACATTTGAACAATTTAATTTTTGAAATAGATAGCTACATGTCTTCCCTTTATGCCACAGTAGCTGTGGTAATCACTAAATTTGACTTTTGGGCTATACACATTTTTTTGACAGGTTGTTTTTTCGTCCAAAAATTTCAAATATTTTTTTTCTCAAAAACGCTTAATGTAAGGTATAGAGTGTATAACATCAATATTTATAGAATTATACAAAGAATTTAAGTGTAAAAAATGGGGGCACCTATTAAAAATTAGAAAGTTGCTATCAACTTCCGGTATTTCCGGAAGTACCGCCATATTGAAAATATTTTAATCGATAGATCTCGTTGTAAAACGATGATGTACAAATAATCTTTGATCTAGATATTGTGGTTCTCTAGAAACTCTTAATGCACGCTCAGCCTGGGACACCCTATATATTTCCGCCGTTTTCTACGTAAAAAAAGTATCTTGGTAAAAATCGCTACGAGTAGGTTCTCGAGATATTCGGAATCGAAACAATCAATAGATGTCATTATTGACAAAAATTAAACATGCTAACAAAATATTTATTAGACTGAACTCAAAACGTTTTTGTGTCAAAGGTTCAACAGAAACTGATTCATAATATTTTTTTAGAAAAAGAATGATTAATTAAACAAAAATAAAAAGACCCCAAATTTATAAATTCAGTCAACTAACTATCACGCGTCGGTTTTTTTGTGTCGAGAGGTCTTTTCTACGTATAAAATGTCGAAAATGTATATTTTTCACTCAGAAGTTTCATACAGGTACGGACGAAAAGTTTGTTTTACTCATTGTCGCGCTCCCTACAAGAAGAAGTCATATTGGAATCGAAATGAAATTTCTCATGTTAAAAAATACCTAGACACCAATTTTCATTCAAATATTGATGTTAGTTCATAAATTATTATGAAAAAATCGAAATAAATAATGGATAAATTATTAAAATAAATATACAGGGTCCGGCAATAGTGCGTCGGGCAGCTGTAGCTCCTAGAATAAAAAACTTGGAAATTTTATTTAAGTACAAACTTAATTATGTACTAGGATGTATTTCAGGAAAATATTTTAACTTCTATTGGGAGGCTCAAAAAAGTGTGAGTGGATCGGGATAATTTTTTTTTAAATGGAACACCCTGTATATTATTGGATTTTTGGCTTCCTTTCAGATCAGTTTACATAATCCTAAGACATGAGTAAATATACTTCGATAATTTCAGAGATATTAAGAAATAAATAAAAATTATATATTTTTCAGCCTTTCTTAAAAAAAATATTAATAATACAAGAACTGTTCTCAAGAACTGAAATCAAAACTATATTAGATATTTACTTTAGATGGTCTGTTCTTACTTTGCTATAAATATGGAAATCGTAAACCATACCGGATGTTCAAAATTCTACGCCAAACTTTCTAAAATTTAAAATTATGTTTCTTCGTTTTTTAAATGGAACGCCCTGTATATTATTTTTTGAATAGATGGAGAATTAAAAAATGAACATTTTTTGTATTTAGAGTATATCAAAATTTTGAACGGTTTCACAGATATTCCCGATTTTGTATTTCATATGGCATTGTCCACAGTAAATTTTCATCAAAGCTACCTAATGATTTTTCGCTCGTATTTTACCATTGGAAGCGCCATATGAAATAATACTACGTGTATCCGGAAAACTATTAAAAATTTTGAAATGCTTTAAATACAAAAAATGTTTATTTTTTAATTCTCCATCTAATAAAAAAATAATATACAGGGTGTTCTATTTAAAAAAACGAAGAAAAATTATTTTATATTTTTGAAAGTTTGGCGTAAAATATTGAACATCCTGTATGATTTACGATTACCATATTTATAGCAAAGTTAGAACAGACCATCTAAAGTAAATATCTAATATAGTTTTCATTTCAGAACAGTTCTTCTATATTTTATATTTTTTTTAAGAAGAGTTGAAAAATATATATTTTTAATTTATTTTTTAATATCTCTGAAACTATCGAAATAGATTTACTCATGTCTTAGGATTATGTAAAGTGACCTGAAAGGAAGCCAAAAATGCAATAATATACAGGGTGTTCTATTTAAAAAAAGTCATCCAGATCCATTCACGCTTTTTTGAGCTACCCTATAGGAGTTAAAATATTTTCCGAAAATACATCCTGGTACATACTTTAGGTTTGCACTTAAACAAAATTCTCAATTTGTTTATTCTAGGAGCTACAGATGCCCGACGCACTATTGCCGGACCCTGTATATTAAATTAAGTATTATTAAAACAATGGATATTTAAACAGGGTCTTAAACGAAAATCTCCGAACCGGAGCCATTTTACGACATAAATGTATACGAACTTAGAATATGCTGCCGAAGTTTCCCGTAAACGATTCGGACCACCCTGTATACACTTAGAAATCTGAAAATTTGAGAGACAAGTAACAGCATATCTAGAGCTGAAAAACTAATTTAATATTTGAAAATAATATTAACATTTTTCAAAATCGAGTACCTAACATATAACAAAGTGGGTAGGTATAGAAAATCAATATTGCGTGCAGATCATCAGGTGGTTTGTGTAATAAAAAAAAATATTCGTATATTATGTCTAAAATTAATGTAAAAATTCGGTGACAAAATTACAATTTTAATTTGACATTTTTCAAAAGTCAAAATAAGAGAGCAGATGTGACAAAATTTCGACGAGCTTTTATCAGCGATTTTTATGACGTGCACCCTAACTTTTGTCAATTTTATTATATTTTAAAAATATTAATTTTCAGCTATTCCCAATCTATTGAGAGATAGTTAAAAAATTACTCACTATAATAGCCCAGTCACATTAGAGAAATCGGTGGAAAAAAAAATCCCACAGTTTTGAAAATAGTTTTAAATGATTTCTTTAGACTTGAGCTGATATGTGTCAAAAGTCCCCGACGATAGTCGATGAGCTCGAGTAAAGGGGAGGGGTTAAATGTCACTTTTATGACTCTTTTTAGCCATAGATAAATGCAACAAGTTTAGATTGGAAAGCCCGTAAAAATTTTAGGTCGCGAAATTATTTTGGGTTGCGACCGTTATACGCATGGTTCAAAGAATACAAGGTATGATCGATAGCGGCTCCAATTTCGTTCAGTTCGCGCATACCACCTGTGACGTCACTAGGAAAATAATGAATAAATAAAAAATAAAGAAAGTTGACAGGAGATCTGCATTTTTTTGGGTTATGGTTAAGAATTGTTTATTTTTAACAGTTTTTAGTTCGTTTAATTTAATAATTACTAAAACCAGCAGTTCCAAAAATATATTTAAAAATAATAATTATCTATTAACATGGATTTGGACGATAGGTAAGAACTAAATTTATTTCTATATTCGGTATAAAATTGTTTATTAGGTTTTTAGTTTGCGATGTTTATGGTAAATAATTTTCATTTTCATTGCCTCTGAATTCACATGAGGACAGAGTTGAGGATATCTATGGAAAAGTAACAACAAGAGGAATTGTTACATCATTTAAAAAATGTTGGGAAGTTTATTGTTTCCCATCGAAAAGTAGAAAATGCCAATGCAGATGAACGTATTGTAATTGTGATAGAAGTAATTCTAAGGGTGAAGTTTATTATAATTAGTGGAAGTAATACCAAGGGTGAAGTTTATTATAATTAGTGACCTGTGCTTCTTTTTATATGTAGATGTTTCTGGTTTTGAAAATAAATCGGTTGAACGACACCCAAAATTTAAAGGAAGTATTTGCATACCCAGAATATGCCTATCAAGGATTATATAGCTCAAATTTCCTTTAATGGTCACTTTTTAAGTGACTGAAATATTAAATAGTTTACAATATGGTGATATATCACTAAAAATATATTACTTTTAGGTACAATTAGGGCCCGATACATTTCAAAAAGTAGAATATTATTTTATATTAAATGAGGTATTGTCCTAACAATCAATTTATATTAATAACGGAGATTAAAAAATAACAGAATAAATAGTTCTTTTTTTATACTACAAAAATAAACTATAGAATACAACAGTATTTAAAAAAATTAATAAAAAGTTATGTCCCGGCCGAGATTCGAACTCCGGTCTCTCGCTTCCTAGCCCGACTCCTTACGCACTGCTCCACAGTAACTTGCTTAGCGATAATTCAATGGCGGTATATAAACAAAAAAATAGGTTTATCACAATATCTTGACGATTTGAACTGGCGCGCGGAGCATGCTGACCAATAGCGCCTGTTATCACCTGTGACGTAGCGACCAACCTGCGCAATATCATACCTTGTATTCTTTGTACCATGGTTATACGCGATCTGGCACTGCTATAGCGGCTATAGCGGTCACTAACATGGTACAAAGCAGGCGGATGAAACTGCCATTTGAATTTTGGAAACACGGCGGAGTTTCTGCCAGTAGAGGGATAGATGGCGCTGCGTAGAAATTTCATCTAAAGTCCCTAGATATTCATCTAGGGACTTTAATTTCATCATGATTTTATCAAGTCATCCACAGAGTACACAGAGTATAGTTTAATTAACAATTCGTTTGATTCTCTGTGGAGTAATTGGAGTAGTTGGAGTAGTTGAAAAATATAAATATTTATATAAAATGTTGATAATTTTACAGCGATGTGCTTTGTTACCCTATGAATAAACATTGATATGAAGTTGCTTTCGCCAGAAACAATTATAATTAAATAATTTAATAAAAATTTAATTTCTAAGTGACCCGGATCAGTTAGATCAGTAAAATAAATTGAAAAATAAACGTCATTCCATATCTGGCAATGTCTGTCAGTTTCTGTGAAGTGGAAGTGAATTGTGATTTGTTTTTATGGGAATATTTACGGATTTTTGCGAATTTAGAGTATTTTGGACGATAGGATTGTGAAATTTAAAAGCCAAGTAGTTTCATATATAAGATTAATTAATCCCTGTGATAATTTTTATGAAATTTCTCATAATCAAAACAAATTCTTTCAACAAAATGGCTGTCTCAGAAATTTGGAAGATCATTAATTTTAAAGTTTTATTTAAGTGTATTTATATCGAATCAAGAATTTGTATAACATATTAAAAGCTTAATTTTAAAGGTTGTGCAGTAATTTATGTAAGTGTACGCTTTTAGATAAATATTAAATATACAAATTTGCAAAGACAAACAAGTAATTTTAAAAAGATCATTTATTTATTTAAACGAGTATAATCATTAATCATTAGGTTGAAAATATATTTGTATTTACTTATTTATATATTTTCTATACCCTTGTATTATTTATAAGCCCTATATGTCCTGTTTTATTTGAAAAAAAAATGCTTCGAGTCATCGAGAATAGATTTAATAACAATTTTGTCCCTTGGCTTTGTGTATTATATAATGTGAATTGTAAGATGTTTCTATTTGAATAGGTCATTAAAGTTGAGATTAAAGTTATACCAAATTAGATACACGTTAACTAATATGCCTTTTATATAATGATTTATTTATTTATAATTTATAACCTTTTTTTATAATTATTTATAACTGATCGTATAAATTCTGATAACTTTTATATATACTTGTATAGTATTGAATTTGTTATATGTATTTTTATTAACAAATGTTATAATAAAATAATCATGTTACAAATTTTTCGTGTTTTATTCTATTTTCAGGGATAATTTCAATCTAGATTATTAATTTATTTGTATCGAAATACATTATTTTTATTTTGTAAATGTTTTGTTATAAATAAATGAATAATCTAGATTGAAATTACCAAATATAAGTAAAAAACTTATGAACTGGCAGTAAAGGTCCATTTAAAAATATGGCGCGAACTTTTAGTTCTGCCAGTAGCCCGCTTGGATCGCGTCGAGCGCGTGTTTCCAGGCTTTAACATAGGAGTTTTCATTTCTTTCAGTTAGTTATTCTATGGTACAAAGAATACAAGGTATGATATTGCGCAGGTTGGTCGCTACGTCACAGGTGATAACAGGCGCTATTGGTCAGCACTCTCCGCGCGCCAGTTCAAATCGTCAAGATATTGTTATAAACCTGTTTTTTTGTTTATATACCGTCATTGAATTATCGCTAAGCAAGTTACTGTGGAGCAGAGTCGGGCTAGGAAGCGAGAGACCGGAGTTCGATTCTCGGCCGGGACATAACTTTTATTTATTTTTTAAATACTGTTGTATTCTATAGTTTATTTTGTAGTATAAAAAAAGAACTATTTATTCTGTTATTTTTAATCTCCGGTATTAATATAAATTGATTGTTGGCACAATACCTCATTTAATATAAAATAATATTCTACTTTTTGAAATGTATCGGGCCCCTAATTGTACCTAAAAGTAATATATTTTTAGTGATATACCATATTGTAAACTATTTAATATTTCAGTCACTTAAAAAGTTAATTTGCATTGAATAATTGCCTACCATTAAAGGAAATTTGAGCTATATAATCCTTGATGGGCATATTCTGAGTATGCAAATACTTCCTCTAAATTTTGGGTTTCGTTCAACCGATTTATTCTCAAAACCTGAAACATCTACATATAAAAAGAAGCACAGGTCACTAATTACTTCCACTAATTATAATAAACTTCACCCTTAGAATTACTTCTATCAGAATTACAATACATTCATCTGCATTGGCATTTTCTACTTTTTGATGGGAAACTTCAACTTCCCAACATATTTTAAAATGATGTAACAATTCCTCTTGTGGTTACTTTTCCATAGATATCCTCATCTCTGTCCTCATGTGAATTCAGAGGCAATGAACATGAAAATTATTTACCATAAACATCGCAAACTAAAAAACCTAATAAACAATTTTATACCGAATATAGAAATAAATTTAGTATTCTTACCTATTATTATCGTCCAAATCCATGTTAATAGATAATTATTTTTAAATATATTTTTGGAACTGCTGGTTTTAGTAATTATTAAATTAAACGAACTAAAAAGTCTTAAAAATAAACAATTCTTAACAATAACCCCAAAAATGCAGATCTCCTGTCAACTTTCTTTATTTTTTATTTATTCATTATTTTCCTAGTGACGTCACAGGTGGTATGCGCGAACTGAACGAAATTGGAGCCGCTATCGATCATAACAAGGTATGATATTGCGCAGGTTGGTCGCTACGTCACAGGTGATAACAGGCGCTATTGGTCAGCACGCTCCGCGCGCCAGTTCAAATCGTCAAGATATTGTTATAAACCTGTTTTTTTTTTGTTTATATACCGTCATTGAATTATCGCTAAGCAAGTTACTGTGGAGCAGTGCGTAAGGAGTCGGGCTAGGAAACGAGACCGGAGTTCGAATCTCGGCCGGGACATAACTTTTTATTTATTTTTTGAATACTGTTGTATTCTATAGTTTATTTTTGTAGTATAAAAAAAAAAAGAACTATTTATTCTGTTATTTTTTAATGTCCGTTATTAATATAAATTTATTGTTAGTACAATACCTCATTTAATATAAAATAATATTCTACTTTTGAAATGTATCGGGCCCCTAATTGTACCTAAAAGTAATATATTTTTAGTGATATACCATATTGTAAACTATTTAATATTTCAGTCACTTAAAAGTTAATTTGCATTGAATAATTGCCTACCATTAAAGGAAATTTGAGCTATATAATCCTTGATGGGCATATTCTGGGTATGCAAATACTTCCTTTAAATTTTGGGTGTCGTTCAACCGATTTATTCTCAAAACCAGAAACATCTACATATAAAAAGAAGCACAGGTCACTAATTCTAATAAACTTCACCCTTGGTATTACTTCCACTAATTATAATAAACTTCACGCTTAGAATTACTTCTATCACAATTACAATATGTTCCTGCATTGGCATTTTCTACTTTTCGATGGGAAACAATAAACTTCCCAACATTTTCTAAATGATGTAACAATTCCTCTTGTGGTTACTTTTCCATAGATATCCTCAACTCTGTCCTCATGTGAATTCAGAGGCAATGAAAATGAAAATTATTTACCATAAACATCGCAAACTAAAAACCTAATAAACAATTTTATACCGAATATAGAAATAAATTTAGTATTCTTACCTATCGTCCAAATCCATGTTAATAGATAATTATTATTTTTAAATATATTTTTGGAACTGCTGGTTTTAGTAATTATTAAATTAAACGAACTAAAAAGTCTTAAAAATAAACAATTCTTAACCATAACCCCAAAAAATGCAGATCTCCTGTCAACTTTCTTTATTTTATATTTATTCATTATTTTCCTAGTGACGTCACAGGTGGTATGCGCGAACTGAACGAAATTGGAGCCCCTATCGATCATACCTTGTATTCTTTGTACCATGGGTCACTAAGAACAACGACAAACAAAAACAGAAATAATTTTCTCTCATGGTACAAAGAATACAAGGTATGATTGATAGCGGCTCCAATTTCGTTCAGTTCGCGCATACCACCTGTGACGTCACTAGGAAAATAATGAATAAATATAAAATAAAGAAAGTTGACAGGAGATCTGCATTTTTTGGGGTTATGGTTAAGAATTGTTTATTTTTAAGACTTTTTAGTTCGTTTAATTTAATAATTACTAAAACCAGCAGTTCCAAAAATATATTTAAAAATAATAATTATCTATTAACATGGATTTGGACGATAGGTAAGAATACTAAATTTATTTCTATATTCGGTATAAAATTGTTTATTAGGGTTTTTAGTTTGCGATGTTTATGGTAAATAATTTTCATTTTCATTGCCTCTGAATTCACATGAGGACAGAGTTGAGGATATCTATGGAAAAGTAACCACAAGAGGAATTGTTACATCATTTAGAAAATGTTGGGAAGTTTATTGTTTCCATCGAAAAGTAGAAATGCCAATGCAGGAACATATTGTAATTGTGATAGAAGTAATTCTAAGCGTGAAGTTTATTATAATTAGTGGAAGTAATACCAAGGGTGAAGTTTATTAGAATTAGTGACCTGTGCTTCTTTTTATATGTAGATGTTTCTGGTTTTGAGAATAAATCGGTTGAACGACACCCAAAATTTAAAGGAAGTATTTGCATACCCAGAATATGCCCATCAAGGGTTATATAGCTCAAATTTCCTTTAATGGTAGGCAATTATTCAATGCAAATTAACTTTTTAACTGACTGAAATATTAAATAGTTTACAATATGGTATATCACTAAAAATATATTACTTTTAGGTACAATTAGGGCCCGATACATTTCAAAAAGTAGAATATTATTTTATATTAAATGAGGTATTGTACTAACAATCAATTTATATTAATAACGGAGATTAAAAAACAACAGAATAAATAGTTCTTTTTTTATACTACAAAACTAAACTATAGAATACAACAGTATTTAAAAAAATAAATAAAAAGTGATGTTCTGGCCGAGATTCGAACTCCGGTCTCTCGCTTCCTAGCCCGACTCCTTATGCACTGCTCCACAGTAACTTGCTTAGCGATAATTCAATGACGGTATATAAACAAAAAACAGGTTTATAACAATATCTTGACGATTTGAACTGGCGCGCGGAGCGTGCTGACCAATAGCGCCTGTTTTCCTGGCTACAAGTGACACCCCGCACAGTAACTTGCTTAGCGATAATTCAATGACGGTATATAAACAAAAAAACAGGTTTATAACAATATCTTGACGATTTGAACTGGCGCGCGGAGCGTGCTGACCAATAGCGCCTGTTATCACCTGTGACGTAGCGACCAACCTGCGCAATATCATACCTTGTATTCTTTGTACCATGATTTTCTCTTGTCAAAGTCAGAATCTTCAAAAATCATAATAATCTTTCAAAATCTAAACTGCTAACATTAAAGAAATTCCGAAAAGTGTTTATAGCGTCCATTTTCAAAGTAATTATTGCTATCTTGTGAGTTTAATTCAAGTTTATTTACTCCAACCGGTGATAATAGTGAAAAAGTGGCATTAAAAACTTAAAAAGCTGTGCTGTGAACTGTGAACTGCAAAAACCATCGTGGATCGTGGCATAATGTCGGTTTCCAATGTTTCATAGGTCTTTCCTATATGCATCCTTATATAAAATAAAGTTTCTTGTATGCAACACACTGTATTTTATTTATAAAATTAAACGAAAATAATAATAAATTTGAATAAACAATTATTTGGCGATATAGTTCCGGAAAAAGCCGAACCGCTCCGAAATTTTCAAAAGTTTTGGGTCGCGACCGTTGCAAGAATAGCGCCAAATAGGGTTTACATTGTCCTTATGGGCACTTTCCAATCTAAACTTGTTTCATTTATCTATGTTTTTAGCTTATATCTCGGAAAATATGACACCTACGAAAAAATACCCTATACAGAAAATTGAAGCCCAAAAAATTCTCTACAAAATTGGTTGAATGTATTTTTTTTCATAGGTCTAACCTTTTAAGAGTTACAAGGCATTTAAAATCCAATTGAAGTCTAAATTTAACCTTTCATATTAATACTGGTAATATTAAGGGGTCCTTATGTTATCTTACAAGTCTTCATTGCATCGTGAATTTTTGTCTTCCGTTGGAGAGCACTAGTGCGCACAGGACTTAACAATAACTGCAAGTTAAAGATTAATGCATGCCAGCTTTACGGTAAAAAAAGTATACCACAGTATTTAGCGAAGCTGCAAATATTGTAGAAAGTATACAAAAACCAAGAATCATGGTTCAAGACCCATGACTGCTCAGAGTTGAAGATTTCTATCCCCGCCTGCAGTAGATTTTTCTAATGTTAATGTAGCCAGAAGCATTTGAGGTTTGGTTCCCTGAGGTTGTATATTGCGATGATATTCTACATGATTTCTTCCTGTAGGTGCTGTTAACGTAAGTGTAATATTTACATATATGCGCTACCCAATTCATTTTGCCAATATAGTATCAGTCTTCCCGAGCAGAATTTCAAAGAGTCTTAAAAGCGCATAATATGAAAGTGTGATTTCTGAATCTTCTGAACTTACAAAAATTGAATCCACATTCATCCTTACAATAATGATATCCACATATATGAGTCCCCATACTGTAAAATTATCTATATTATTCCACATTATCCGTTTTAGACAAGTACTTAATTTGTATTCAAAAAAAATGATTTTAATTTACTATTTATAATAATGCATGTATCGCTTACTTTTTTAATTTAGTAGGTCTTTCTAATTCTTTATTAATTTTGTAGAATATCGTATATTATATTATGAAATTTAAATTACAAAAAAATCTATGTTATTTAAAGATAGGGTGCTTTAATTTTCATTATAAAACTTTTGAATTGAAAAATTTTATGAAGGTATTTCTTTTTTCCGACACAAAAATTAATTCAGTATCATATTCATAATTCACTATTATTTTATAAATGTATTATTATTTATTTTGTTTCCTTAATATATTATGAACATAATGTCGGTTTTTATTCTTTTAATTGCACAAAAATATAAAGCAAAATAAATGAACAGAAAACATTATTCACCTTAGCAAATAACTTGCGCAGTCAAGGAGTGATTTATGTGAACGCATCACGTCTAAAATTTATAAAACCACAGTATACAGGGTGTCCCAGGCTGAGCGTGCATTAGAAGTTTCTAGAGAACCACAATATCCAGATCGGAGATTTTTTGCACATCATTGTTTTACAGCGAGATCTATCAATTAAAAATATTTTCAATATGGAGGCACTTTCGGATATACCGGAAGTTGACAGCAACTTTCTTATTTTAAATGGGTGCCCCCATTTTTTACTACATACTTAAATTCTCTGTAAAATTCTATGAATACCGATGTTAAACACTCTATACCTACCATTAACCGTTTTTGAGAAAAAAAATATTTCAAATTTTTGGATAAAAAAAATTACCTGTCAAAAAAAATTGTATAGCCTAAAAGTCAAACTTAGGGATTGCCACAGCCACTATGAGATAAAGAGAAGACATGTGGCTATCTATTTCAAAAATTAAATTGTTCAAAAGTCATATAATAATAGCAGTAGCTGTCATGGAATTGAGCGATTAAAGCTTGATTTTCATGCATCCGTTATCCGACGATACGATATTAATTTTATTGGTTTATTTTAAAGACTTCGATTGGTTAACCGTTTCTAACCAATCAACGTCTTTCAATTCAACCAATAAAATTAATATCGTATCATCGTATCGTCGCACAACGGATGCATGAAAATCAAGCTTAAAACATTATCTTAAATAATTTTTTGCAAATGGAAACCCACTTTTTTATTTCACTAATGGAAAGGTTTTTCAATTCGTTACTTTCTAGCTGTACATGTTCCTATACCTAAAATAAATTGTTTTTAAGATATTTAAGATTTAATTTGAAAACGTATATTTTTCTTGATTTTATCTGGCTTCCTTTGACATTAAGTGTCAAACGGTTAGAAAATTTATTTCCATCTGTCAGAAAACGAATTATTTGAATTTCCTATATTATAAATACTGTCTGCCTTAAAAAGTGTATTTATAAAAATATATCTCGTATTTTCGCTCTTTCGCTTTGTCTTTAGTGATATCTAAGAGTTGATATTATTAATAATATTCCGTATGATCGAAAAAAAACAGCGCAAAGTTGGCTCGGAAATGATGCTGTTTTTGAACAAAGCGTCACAATATGAAATGGCCAGATCTATTGTTTTACATCACTTGACGTTTAAAGTCATAGGCTACTGGTTAAAATCAAGAAAAATATAGGTACGCTTTAAAACTAAAGCTTAAAAAACTCAAAAACGATTTATTTTAGGTATAGGAACATGTATAGTCAAAAAGTAAAGAATTGAAAAGCCTTTTCACTAGTGAAATAAAAAAAAGTGGGTTTCCATTTGAAAAAAATGACATGATAATTTTTAAATCGCTCAATTCTATGACAGCTGCGGCCATTATTATATGACATTCGAACAATTTAATTTTTGAAATTGATAGCCACATGTTTTCTCTTTATGGCACAGTGGCTGTGGTAAGTTACGGCCAATCCCAAGTAGCAAAAAGAAATTCTAAAAGGATTGAATTATTTTATAACAGTCGAATAGCGTTGTCTTAAGGACTGCTTGATTTTATTAAGCGTTTTGTTTCGACCATTCTGTTTTTTAATAAAAGTTGTCATATTAAACTATTTTCTAGTGGTTTTTACAACGTATCCTATAACGCATTAAACGATAATTTCTTTTAGTATGATATAACACTTAATAAGACAATGCTATATGATAAAAAACATATTATTTTATTAGACTCTTATACCCACCATGTAAGAGTTCTATAATATTCATATAACTAGTAGTCACAAGATCATATAATAGTTACTTAAAATTGTCTTATTAAAGTTGTATTACGTTGTATAATAGAATGTTTTATTGCATTAAACTACGGTGCTGTATACAACACTAGTTATATAGCCTTATGCCTTATATGATAAAATTGTGATTAACAAAATAAATTCGCTGTAATATTTGCATTATAAAACTGGTAATGTATAATATAACCTCATTTTAAATTAAATGGTATACCTAGTTATTTATTTTGTTATTGTTGTTGTTGCAAAAGTAATATCTACGTAGAAGTATAATCACAGCTATTATGAATTCTGGACAAAGTTGGAAAAAAGTTAACAAACGCAGTGATAGTTATAAAGAGCATGTAAGAAAAAACTCCTCGAAATTACGGCAAATAATCCCGAGAATTCCCTGGGTTCCCGAAAGCCAAAATCTCCCGGGTTGTCTGGCTTCCTCAAAGCATTGTTGCCACGTTGATGTAAAAGTTTTACTGTAGTAATGTTTGTATTGTTTTATTGTTGTTTTTCCAAGTCCTTAGGTTGCCGCTCACTCGTCGGGCATGCATGAAATGCATTGCGTGCATGAATCCATGAAAATCTGATCATGTTTGTTAGTTTAAATACTAACCGAATGAGATTTGGCAACATCTATTTGTCACAAATCTCAATATATCAAAAATAGTATTATAGTGCCTGGAAATTCTGCGTAATGATAGATATTTATCCTATACCGTTTTATTTTACAACAAAGACTTATAATAAAATGGTTGCATTATAATTCGCCATGTTTAGGCAGAATTTTTATATGGCTTATGGCCGCCATTATATGAAGCAAAATTAAAAACATCAAAATAAATTGTAAAATGTTATTTTTGAGATCTATTTTGTGATAAGATTTCCACATACAGTAATAATGTGTTTAATTAAATTAAAAACAAGAATTTTTGAAAATTTTATTTTATTTTATTGTTTTAAATTTATACGTAAACCTTAATCGAAATTAAAGCGCTTTAATTTTTTGCCAAATACTTACCTATAATCTACCAGTAAAATTTTCGGTGCAACAAAAATTGTCCCTACTTTTCAAATCCAAAGATTTTTTATATTATATATTTGTTGTACCTTCTGGCTCTACCCGCCATATTCACCGTCGAATAAAGTCTCCTTTTTAACAATCCACATCCTCCAGATTCATTTTACGACACGCTTAAAATATAATTTGTTCCTGATTTTCTTCGGTAAAAAATAAAATACTCTTTTACCTCGCTAAATGATCAAATGTTTTTATTGTTCTGTTTCTTAGATGTGAGCACGTAATACACAATAAAACTAGTTTTATAATGGTTATATAACGCTGTGTAAAATAGTTGCATAAGAGTTGTATACCCTTTTTATAGAACTTCTATACTACTATACGGTTGTATAAAAATGGGCCTTTTTTGGTTGTAAAGCTATCATATTATGGTCTTATAGCACGTTATACGAACTGAGGTATCCTATAAAAATGATCACATAGCTGTTTATACAGCCTTTATAAAATAAAATTTGCTACTTGGGATGCTAGATATAGAGTGTTAATATCAAAATTCATAAAATTTTACAGAGAATTTAAGTATGTAATAAAAAATGGGGGCACACATTTAAAATAAGAAAGTTGCTGTCAACTTCCGGTATTTCCGGAAGTACCGCCATATTGAAAATATTTTTAATCGATAGATCCCGTTGTGAAACTATGATGTGCAAAAAATCTCCGAGCTAGATGTTGTAGTTCTCCAGAAACTTCTAATGCACGCTCAACCTGGGACACCCTGTATACTAAAAGTTATATTTAATAATTAAAAAATAATGATATCTTACTTCTTCAACGCTATTTGAACGAAAAACGTGCAATGAAAAGAAATGTGTTTGTACGGATTTGTAATCAATTACCATTTGATTTAGTATCCAAATTTATGAAGCGCATAGTTCAGAAACCATAAGTCCGGGAACAAGAATGTATAGAATCATTTTTATAGATAATTTTGTAAACTTTTGTAAACAATAGATCTTGTATTTTCAAATAAAACACTGGATTTCCCTCATAACTTCTTTATTACATTTTAGTACTTAGTATTACGACACAAACATGTGTATCGTGCGAGCGCACGGTACCGACTGACTGCTGCGGACGCCTCACTCCCAATCTTATCTCCCGTAACATTCTATCGCCTATGTCATAAAAACCATGCATTATGAATAATACAATCTGACATAATACATAAACCATAATTTGTTAATCATAACAATACACTATATAAACAAGGTACTCATAAAAATCATAACACTCGGCCATCCTACTTTCCGGTCGTCCTCGACTTCCCTCCTTTATTGCTTCTGAAAAGATAAATAAAAAAAAAATAAAAAAAAGAAAAAAAAATATTTATTTTTAAGTTTCTATGCTCGCATTAGAGCTTTACTTATTTTTAAGTTTTTATGCTCGCATTAGAGCTTTACTTATTTTTAAGTTTTTATGCTCGCATTAGAGCTTTACTTATTTTTAAGTTTTTATGCTCGCATTAGAGCTTTATTTGTTTTTAAGTTTTTATGCTCGCATTAGAGCTTTACTTATTTTTAAGTTTTTATGCTCGCATTAGAGCTTTAATTATTTTTAAGTTTTTATGCTCGCATTAGAGCTTTACTTATTTTTAAGTCTTTATGTTCGCATTAGAGCTTTATTTATTTTTAAGTTTTTATGCTCGCATTAGAGCTTTATTTGTTTTTAAGTTTTTATGCTCGCATTAGAGCTTTATTTATTTTTAAGTTTTTATGCTCACATTAGAGATTTACTTATTTTTAAGTTTTTTATGCTCGCATTAGAGCTTTACTTATTTTTAAGTTTTTATGCTCGCTTTAGAGCTTTATTTATTTTTAAGTTTTTATGCTCGCTTTAGAGCTTTATTTATTTTTAAGTTTTTATGCTCGCATTAGAGCTTTATTTGTTTTTAAGTTTTTATGCTCGCATTAGAGCTTTATTTATTTTTAAGTTTATATGCTCACATTAGAGCTTTACTTATTTTTAAGTTTTTATGCTCGCATTAGAGCTTTACATATTTTTAAGTTTTTATGCTCGCTTTAGAGCTTTATTTGTTTTTAAGTTTTTATATGCTCACATTAGAGCTTTACTTATTTTTAAGTTTTTATGCTCGCATTAGAGCTTTACTTATTTTTAAGTTTTTATGCTCGCTTTAGAGCTTTATTTATTTTTAAGTTTTTATGCTCACATTAGAGCTCTATTTATTTTTAAATTTTTATGCTCGCATTAGAGCTCTACTTATTTTTAAGTTTTTATGCTCGCATTAGAGCTCTACTTATTTTTAGGTTTTATGCTCGCATTAGAGCTCTACTTACTTTTAGGTTTTATGCTCGCATTAGAGCTCTACTTATTTTTAGGTTTTATGCTCGCATTAGAGCTCTACTTATTTTTAGGTTTTATGCTCGCATTAGAGCTCTACTTATTTTTAGGTTTTATGCTCGCATTAGAGCTCTACTTATTTTTAAGTTTTTATTTGCATAGGTTTGCCGCCAGTACACATTAATTGTGCTGCGCCCTATGTTTTTATTTTTATTTGTTTATTTTTTTGTTTTTGTTTTGTTTTAGGTTTAAATCAGTAATAACTTCCTTGTATTTTATATTCAAAAATTAAATATCATACGGTCATCTTAACAAAGACCAGAATCTAATACTTAATAAAATAATTCATAACCAAATTTCAAAATATAGCAAATGCCAATACACGCCTTATATTCGCTGCTAAGGTGTTTGCTTATGTTAACACCATCTAACTATTTAATTATTCTGATTTACTTAAATTTTGATTTTTGTTTTATTTTAAAAAGTAAGTAATAATGAAATTAAGTAAAGTGGGGAAAACATAATCCACTTTTAAATTGTTGTATTCAGAGTAAATTGTAACTTTAAAAGAACGTTCGTTCATACTGACCTTACTCGGATCACTGCAAATCGTTGTCCCTTTTTAGGGTTCTAAAGAATTGAATGTTGAAACATACAAAACTTTATATCTACTTAATAATTGTTCGCCTTAAGTAAACCCATAAAGTCGAAGAATATTTTATATTAGACGTTAGATTTCTTTTTTTTTGAAATATTTGATGTCACCTTATGGCAGATACTGTATTTTGTAGTACCCTAATTGTCAGAATTAATTATTTATTACTCATTTGATCTTTGATTATTGCATAGATTTCATTTAGTTTTTGACTGAAAATTTTATTTATTATGGAACTGTAATTATTTTTTATTATTTAGAAATATTTGTCTGCCAAAAGCTTTCATAAACTGATTTATTTTTCTTTTACTTTTGTTTGCAGTTTTAAATCACATTTCTCCAAATATGAGAATTAAATTCACCTTGCTTTTCATACAGTAACCAACTAAGTATATTTTCAATCGATTCATATTTTGACCCTGTTTTAATAATAATAATAATAATATTCCAATTATATATATATATATATATATTTTTAATACTAAAGATATTTCGTTTTTATTTTTAACTATTATTTTTTTATTTACTATTTTTACTGAAAAGTTTAGATTCAATTAGACCACCAATCAGACCCCAGTTGAAGAGGATCGGGCCCATAATCCCCTGCAACCAACGATCCTCAATGATCATTATCGAAGCCCAACATTAATTAATTAATATGGGTTGCAGCATTGTTACCCTGTGCTTTTACTGATACGTGTTACTAAAAGTATAAGAACATTTAGTTCTAATTTTTTTATAACTTCCTATAAAATTTAAAATTAATTAAAACTGAAACTTTTTTTTTATAGTCTTAAATATTAAATATCAATTTACTAATAATAGTCAACTTCATGAAAGACTGGTATGGTTTTTCATAATTCCTTGTACGAAATATAGTGTTAGTTGTATGCAGTAATTTGTTTGTAACAGGTTTTTTTATAAGTTATTTTTTTTACCAAAGAACTTTAGTTTTTATCAATATGCTTCGAACATTTTATTAAACTATCGCAGTTGTCTTTAAAACAAAATATAGAAATATTAGAAATATTGATGATATTCTGATCCTCTTTGTTTAGCAAGTACTTAGTCATATTTAATTCTTGGTATTTTTAATTAAAAAGAACATTTTATCCTGTAAACATACAGGGTGCAATTTGAGTGTTTTTGCTTGAACTCTGTTGTGGTTAAATAGGAAATGATATTTACTCAATTGTTTTTAATAAGAAATTATTGAGTTTTGATAAACTATATACAGCAGTCAAATTTGCAACATTCCATGAAAGCTGGAGGCAATGCAATTGATATCTGTACCTAACTGCTATTCATAAGTAATAAACATAAATTATTATTTTGTTTTTTTTTCTGATACTTTAGTGTTGATGAACACTGCAGATTGGAAATTATATTTTAATTTAATTAAATTCGTTTTTTTTAAATGCATTAAAAATTTTGTTAAATAAATAGTACAGAGTGAATAATGGTGTGATGACTTGAAAGGATACATATATACATATATATGATGGTTGAAATCAAGTTCCAACTATATAAGTAGTAGGTAGTTGCTCAATTTGTTTCTATATAAAAGAAACAGATACTTCATATTCTTCTAAACTTTATATTCCAAATCGCTCAGCAAACTTATCATCTGTAAATGACTCTACTCGGCCATGCTACCGAAAGAGACACTATGATCGCTTGATAATATTTTCCAATTCATTTATCATTCTACAATTCATAAAGCACTTTAAATGTCTTCCATGTCACTAAAACAAATTTCAATAAAATACATTAGCGAATAAATCATGGAACTGAATATAAATAATCCAAATAGTGAAATCATATAATGTTTCCGAGGAGAACATTCAGAATAAACATTTGTTTTTGCTGAAAGTAGAATTTTGTGAGAATATTGCGTTCAATGTTAATTTATTAATTTTTCTTTGTTGCAACGCTCTCTGATTTCTTATATTGATAAACTTTATTAATTTTTTAATTACTATTGCCTGAAGTAACGGCTTTTAGTATTTTAAACTTCCTATTTCTTTTTATTTATTTATTTATTTTTTTTGCTGAACAAAAGTAATTATTTAAACTTTTGTATTCCTCTGACACTCTACCTTCTGGTAAAATCTCGAGGGCTTGACTAAAAACATAACAACATATAAAATATAAACAACTCAACACGAAATTAATTAAATGGTTTCTTTTAAACTCCTCTGTATATATTGTTAAACATACAAAACAATTTTTTTTGTGCATACTAATTTCTTTTTACAAATCCAAACAAATATTATTGTGTTATGTAAAAAAAACTCTGTGTGTTTATCGAGCGGTGTACGAACATTTTCTGTTGTCAATTATCACCATATTTTTTTAAACACATTGTGTAACTACTTTTATTTTTATGTGACTATTTTCTAAGACCGTCCTGAAAATGATAATTAGTCCTTAATTATTTTAAAAAGAACGTTATATCTTTATATGAAACAGAAATAATTTTTGAATCATAAAATTTATTAAAACAATAATTATTTTTAGACTATAATCAGTCTATAACGTTTCTAAAGATTTAGTTTTGTGATCGTTTGTTCACAATGTAAATTTAAACCTTGGTGATATTTTAAACAGTCTTATTGCTTCATTGCACTCACTGGAATTGAATAGCTATAAATTTAAATAATTTAGGCATTAGAAGAAAAGAATTTAGAATTTGATATTGCTTGAATCAAATTTGTCAGGAGATTATAAAAGTGCTTATTTTTAATTTTAGTTAAAACTTTTTTTATCGTTATACAGGCTGTCCTATAGTGAAATCACTATCACTAATTGATCTGAACCCTTTATTTTATTTGATTCTTTTACAAATTTAATTTATTGGAGTATTAATTTCAATAACGTCTTTAAAATCATAAACAAGCAACCAAAAATTTTATATTCGTAACTATGAAACATAAATTAACAATTAATGGATATCTGTGTACTTATCTTATTCGAACGTATCCTCTGAAGCTATATTTTCTCACTGCTTTAGTGTTTATGTCAACATGGTCAATCAAAAGACTTATTTTAGCAAACATGACTTGCAGTTTGCACCTTGCACATCGTAACAGCCTTGTCTTTTTCCATTTTTGAAGTAGGAGTGGATAAGCCAATTTCCAAATGTTCCTGTATGTACTATAATCCTTTCTATTCACTAACACTGGTGGACTTGTTGCTTTATGGCTTTATGTCCTTTTCCAGCAACTTAACTTATGGATTCACACCCAACATGGCATATTGGCACTTTTTAAACTCTTGTGGTACTTCTAGTAGTTCTATCCCACTTCTGATATGTAAACAATAGATCTTGTATTTTCAAATAAAACACTGGATTTCCCTCATAACTTCTTTATTACATTTTAGTACTTAGGATTACGACACAAACATATGTATCGTGCGAGCGCACGGTACCGACTGACTGCTGCGGACGCCTCACTCCCAATCTTATCTCCCGTAACATTCTATCGCCTATGTCATAAAAACCATGCATTATGAATAATACAATCTGACATAATACATAAACCATAATTTGTTAATCATAACAATACACTATATAAACAAGGTACTCATAAAAATCATAACACTTTATTTTTATATATAAAGCGTTTTTCGGTACATAGTTTCCGAGATATAAGCAAAAAAGTGAAAAAATGACATTTAACTCCTCCCCACTCCTCGGGCTGATCTTGAGGAATTATTTAAAACCATTTTCAAAACTGTGGGAATGTTTTCCACCGATAGGCCTTTTTATAACTAATTTGACTGGGGTATTAGGAATAATTTTTGTTACATTCATTTTAGTTTATATCATGCGTAGGGAAAACATTTGATTTTGAAAATAATAATAGAATAATGATTGAAAATTAACGGTAAATATACGTAAAATAAAATACAGAGCAACTTTTCTTTTTAACATTTTTCGATTTTTATAATTTAGAAATTTTTCATAAAATTTAAAATAACCTTCCTAGGTTTCTCTCTAATACTATGGTATAACCTTTGAAATATTTTGAGTGTCTCCAAAGATCATTTCTACCCTATCAAATTTTCAGAATTCTAAATGTTCTTCGACTTTATCTAGTATGTAAAAACTTACCACAAAATATAATGAAATAAAGAATTTTACTAAGAACCATTCTTGTAGTTCTTCAACCATCAGCCAGTCCTTACAACATTACAGAAAAAGTACAACAGGCAAATTTTGACTTGTTTAACTCTACTCCTGAGGTGACTAGATCAATAAAAGTAAAATTCAGGGAGGAACTAGTTTCTTTTGAACCAGATATGACGGATGACGATGTAAATAGTATCGAAAGCGATCACATAGAGGAAGACTTGGCTATTCGTGAAGAAGGTATTTAATATATGGTGGGTTTACAATTGCTTGAATTTGGAAGCACTAGGAGCCAGTTCTGATAGTACACCAGTAAAGATAGTTATCTACCTATTTTTAAAATACTGTCACTTTTACTATATTTTCTTGTAGACAACAAACACCTTAATTTCAGGAAACTTGTAGAATAGGTGTAATATTCTTAGCAAAATAGACATATAGCTGATATTAGAACCTTTGGCGTTACAATAGTAATATAAAAAACTAGTTTGCAAAATACACGAAAACACTTTACTCTGAAATCTGGATACGCGTTTCGCAACATCAGCTAATAATTGCACCAAATTAGGGAATTGCACCAAAACATACAACGATGCCACCCTGTCCATCATACCAGGCACCCTCTATTGACTGTGGTCATATCTCACGGGCAGAGGATGCGGAGGTGTCTTGGCTTAACCGCACGGACCAAGAGGAAATAAGCTCACCAAAAATCTAAATACTACGATGAAGAGACCAGATCAAAACATTAATAGTGCAAGTTCCAAGGGACCAACCCCAAAGGGAACTACAGGAGAGGCAACTGACATTTGCGCGAGACCAGTCTCCACAAGTGGCACACAAGCTACCACCTTCTCTAGTAAGCATCTCCACCAAACGGCGAACAAGGGCCACCAAGAGACCTCTTACCTCTCCCCTAGCAAGGAGAAAAAAAACACCAGCTTTGACAGAATGTAGGGACATCGAGTTGTCCAATCCACTCGAGGCAACTCGAAGGAGGTCAGGGCCATGGTCAGGTCCTCACAATGGGAATTGACCTCAAATCCAAGAAGGCAATAGTGAAAGAGAGATATTATAGATTCGGGACAACACCGGTATCAGGTCTAAGGAGAGGCCAAGTTAAAGAGGTGGAGAAAATAAAGACAGATCCTTCAGCCTCCACCTCATGGAGACTTCAGCCGGAGACAAGCTCTTCGACTGTGAAGGGCACGGAGAATCAAACCTTAACATTGGTGGACACCCTTGGAGGAGGGATAATTGGATAGGAAATACCCTGTCTCCCCTACAACAGGAAAACCTTCATATATGATGAGTTATAGATTGTATGATGTAACTCAAGAAAGGGGGACACAATAGATCTGTAAGGTCGCGGTGAAACTCCCCTCCCATCTTTCTATATACATTGTAGCGTTTTGTTTAAACCACTACCACTGCGAACGGCAGCTTTTCATCGGAGAGCAGTCGTGGATAAGGTATTTCACTAGAGAGAAAATTAATCAGTAATAATTAACAAAAGATATATAGATATTGGGCGCCAGGCATGTACAGAGAAAGAAAACACAGTTGTATAATACTTAAAACTAATGACTATATTTATTCATGACGTTCTTTGCTGATACATGACATTGTAGAGTTCTAGTAAATATATAGTGTATAGTAAATATATAGTGTATGTCAAAGAAAGTGGTGGTAAGAGTCGTACTAAATATCAATGAAAACAACTACGATGAAATACAGGACATGTAACGTTTAAGAGAAAATATGAAATGTAGCATTACTTTAATTAATTTGATATATTCCATATGATGCTAAATCGAAGATGTTACAACCTGTAGATTCTAGAATCTATGTTTGATTATCCATTTATTAAAATCGTGCAATAGTATCTATAAAAGTAATACCATTACAAGATGTAATGTAATGAAACCTAAGATCTAAATTATATTTTAAAGATTATATCGAATAGAATGTTCTTAACAATCTAACCACTGAACATAGTCTGTACGATATTACTTAAGATGTACGTTATTGTTTAAGACTGAAAATATTTTAGATGTTAAATGTAAAACTAGAACTTAAATATACACTTAGCTGTTCTTTTACAATAACCTTGCTTCAAACAGTAGCAGCGTGAGGTGGTCTAGCATCTCTGTACTGTCTGTCGGGATCCTGTTGGCCAAAACAACAAAAGGGGCCAGATTGAGGACACCATGAATCACTACAGCCGTAGCTACTGACTAGGCTTAGAAATGGGAGTGAAGCAGCATGGGACTCAAGCTACATCCACGCTGTGGCACTTATATGTAAGAAAAAAAAATCATTCTTACTGGGGACACTCGTCCACAGGACATCTGTACATAAGATAATGTCTGTACATAAGACACTATCCGTACCTTGGACCCTAAAAATATGAAACTCTTGTTTAAAACCAAACAAGATCTTATAAACAAAATGAACCTACCTCGAATTACTTCCGAGGGCTCACTAAATAATAAAGAACCTGTCCTTCCTTCCATGTGACATTCTGGAGGACAAAAGAAAAGGGACGCCAACGTGCCAGCAAAATACAATTACAAGTTAGGTTGGGGCATCCGCAACTCTACCCTAAAAATACGCAGTAATAGTAACGAATCTAAAAGGATAATATCTCATCTTTACCTGTAGCTTCGAAATAGCAGCTGATTCAGATTACACAGCAAGATTTAAATAATGACCATTTCTCAAAAACTGGGACTAATGGCGTCTGACAGGCCAAACGATCAAAGCAAAAGTGGAGTTAAGTTAAATCACAGAGAGTTGACAGAAGCAATGTTGACAGCGCGCGCCTCCATATATATATATATATATATATATATATATATATATATATATATATATATATATATATATATATATATATATATATATATATATATATATATATATATATATATATATATATATATATATATATAATATATATATATATATATATATATATATATATATATATATATATATATATATATATATATATATATATATATAATATATATATAGAACGTCTTGGCGACGTTGTCCGATGCCTAACTTCCACGTTTTCCGATCGTTCCATTGTCCCTCGTTTAGGTTTCTGGCACTCATTGCTCTTGTGACACCCTCCTTCCAAGTCTTCTTAGGTCTTCCACGTTTTCTTCGATGTTGGGGTATCCATTGCATAATTTGTTTTGGAAGTCGGGTGTCATCCATCCTCTGGACATGTCCGTACCACATAAGTTGTTGGCGTTCGATGTCGGTTGCCAAAGATCCCTCTATTCCTATTCTCTGTCGGATTTCTTCGTTTCGGACACTATCTCTTCGGGAAATTCCTAAGGTTCTTCTATAGGCATCCATTTCTACCGCCTCAAGTTTTCTTCGGTTTGCTTCCGTTATTCGCCAAGTCTCTGCGCCATATAGTAGACTGCTCTTTACCTTTTTTTTTTCTCGTATATATTGATCTTCCGTTTTTTCCCTATTTCATTGCTCCAAAATACTCCATTCAGACAGCCAATTGTTCTTCTAGCTTGTGATATTCGTTTTTTAATTTCTTTGTCATCTTTAGCTGTTTTATCGAATATCACTCCTACGTAGGTGTAGTCATTGCATGCTTCTATCTCTTCATTTTCTAGATGTACGCTAGATAATTCTGCATCAATAGGTAGATATTTAGTTTTCCGTGTGTTTATTTCCAAACCCCTTAGTTGATATTCCTCTTGTAGTTTTCTTGTCATGTACTCTAAATCATCTTTACATTGTTAGCAAACGTAACAATATTGGCGAAGCGAGTCAAAATCAACTGAGATCGATAGATTATTGTATTTTGTATCAAATCAAAATCATATCAATTTTGACAGCAGATATTTTTAATAATAGTAATATAATCTCCTTGGTGGATAAAAAAAATGGACACTAATTCCCATGCATGTCTAAAGCTTGATTTTCATGCGTCCGTTAAGCTTGATTTTCATGCATCCGTTATTCGTTGATACGATGGTCCGACAGTGCTCTGAGTGGTCATAGCGTTTTCGCGCCACTTTTCATCCGTATTTTTTTTACTCCAGCCCATCAACGGAGAAAGATCGTATAATACGGACGTGTTGACACTTTTTTGACAAATTTAATCAAACCTTAATAAAAACATACTAGTACAAGATTTGGTACAAGAGCTAGCACTGTCGGTAAACCGAGAATTTTAAGAAAGCTGATTCTTTAGTATATCTTTTGCTCTCCTGTGCTGCCGGAAGATTACTGCGGTTCACTACTGCGCATCACATCTGTACAGGGTATCCCATTTTCGTGTTTTTATGGGATTTTTCGTTTATGAGTAGAGATACAATGATGCAATTTTCATATTACTTTGTAACTTTTTAATGAAACTAAATATGCTAAACATAGGTTTGTCCTAGTCTTTTTAGTTCCTGAAATACAGGGCAAATTTGTGATGCGCAGATGTTGAATACAGATATGAAGCGCAGTAGTGATCGCAATGTCTACCGGCAGCCAGACGGTCCGCACTCTGTTCGGGAGGGCATAGCAAAAGATATATTAAAGAACCAGGCTTCTTAAAATTCTCTCTCAAAAACGTTGCTAGTCTTTGTCTCTTAGACTATAAGTAAAACAGCAAAATCGTAATGAAAATGAAAATATAAAATGACACCAATCAGCGAACGGAGGCACGAAAATGCAATAAATTTTCTCGAAAATGCAATCGAAGTCTTTAAATTCAACCAATAAAATTAATTTCATATCATCGTATCGTCGGACAAGGGAAACATGAAAATTCAAGGTTAAATCATAGTTTCTCCAAAGATATTTAGCATGTTTACTAATTTACTATTGCAACATTTTCGAGCATTTTACGTAAAAGTAAAAAAACACCTACTGTATATCTTCCCATGTAATATAAATGCTTTAATACCTACCTAATTTTTAGATTGCGATATTGTAGAAGAAATAAATGAACCAACGCCTAAAATGTTTAATACAATTTTGAGAAATGATACTAATCTCGACGACACCGAAGAAGAAACTGCTTTTGAAGAAGAAGTTCTAACCAGCGATGAAGAACCTGAAGATAACCAGGTATTTTTAATCCATATAACCCTATGATATAACCAATGATTAAAGTATACAAGGAGAAATAACACCCGAGACCAAACTGTGACTATTCTTCCAAACAGTGCCGTGGCACATATTTTTCTTAACATAACCGCTTGAAGCGATATTTATATTTTTGATAAATGTCTTGACTACGCCTATGGTGTATGCGGTGGTATCATACTAATTCATTGCGAAAAAAACGTATTCAAATGTTAACATAAGGTACAAAACTAGTATCGACGTATAGCACATTTCAAGTACATATAATATCAGAAAACTAATTATCGATCGATATTGATATCGAATTCAATAAGAAAACTAAAAAAAACGCTAAAAAGGTGGAGTAGACTGTTTATTTACCTATGAAACGTAACTCCTGGCTGTTTCTTATCGCTGCGGCTTTTACACTTGAAAGCTGAACACATCACCATTGTAGTAAAGTTTATACAAAGTTCACTACACACGAACTATTAAAAATTGCTAAATTGTCGCTGATGATTCGTTAATTCCAACAAAAAGGCGTCTAAGGTAACAAATTCTGCTGCAGCCCGTATAATGGGCGTTACATATCCTGGTATTCTTTAGTCATTGCATATAACAATGTTCTTTTTATTGAGGCATAATAAATCGAAACAATAATTATATTTATAGGCGTTCAACATAGGTAGAGAAATACAAAAGACAACTAAAGAAGTTATATCTGAAGATCAAATTGAAAATGAAATTAATTTAGAAAAACGCCAAGTTCAATTTGACAAGATGTCAAAAACAAATCCAAAAAGAAGAAGAAAGTCTAAATATTGTACAGAAGTTCACTGCAAAGATCATTGCATTGAAAAAATCGATAAAAATTTATCTATATCCATCAAGAAACTGGAAATACACGAAAAATCTACGGTAATATTTTTGCATCTTATTAGATATAGGTACCAGACACAAAAACGCCAGACAGATCGAAAAAAACGGCTTTAGAGTTGGCTTGGAAATTAATATCGCTGTCATTTGATACGATTCTATTATAAACATCATCTATCATCATTTTAAGCCAATTTCGCCCCACTGTATTTGACAGATGTAGGTAATGAAAATAATGTTTTCGTACGTTTCGGCAATGTTTTATTTTAAATCTAAGATAATTTGTACTTATGAGGATAATTTGTACTAAAGCACCTTGGTCAGGGATGGCGAAGCTTTTTGAGAAAGGCCAAATGTTTTTCTCATTTTTTAGTACTAGCTAGTGGGTCACTAATAGAGATGAGCAAAACTGCGATTCTCCAATCGCAATTGAAACTGCCATTGCAATTTTTAAATCGCTGTGACTGAAAGCTGCGATTGCGATTTTAATATTTAAATATTGTATTAGGTATATAATTGTCTGTGTATGTACGTATTCAATTGATTTGTATTGAATCCTGTTTCTTTACGGTGAAACAGGATTCAATACTTCATAACTTCAACTTTTGATTTTTTATCGTATCACCATCGGTTTTTTTATTGCTTTATTCGATAGAAAATGACACTCTGCATATTATGTCATATCATATATTCACTTTTGACATTTTCGCATATGGTTTAACTGGAAATTGTAACATGCGGTTCATAACAACAACGTTGTATGTGTGGTACCAAATTATTCGTAAAAAAACGCTTTTTCTAAATATCCTAATGAGCCACCCTCATTCCGTTTGAAAAGAATTGAGATATGACTAAAAATACCAAACGGCATCTGGGCATCTTTTAATCGGTCAGGATGACACACGAAAAACAATAAACAATTTTTTTTTCAAGGATCGTTGATTAAAAATTAGTGATTTTAACACAGCCATGGCACTCTAGATTGAAATTTAAAATACAATTTTTTAAGCGTAAATGTCAGAAGTTGACATATTATATGCCATTCTATTCAGAGTGTCATATTCTATTGAATAAAGTAAAAAAAAACGAGAACGAATTCAATCAATCATCATTTATGTTATATGCTAACATACCAAATATCGTTTTTTATCAGAAAAAATAAAAAAGTTATAGAAGAACCACTTTTGGAAACACCCAATATATTATGATCTCTATAAATAAATAAAATCAGAGAAAAAAATCAATCGTTTACTATAAAATGCTTCAATGAATCACAAAATTACATTCGCAACAAAATCGCAAATCGCAACTCCTAAAAATTCAAACTCGCAGATAGAAGATTATCACGGTCCTAGTTTACAAAATCACAATAGCAGCAAAATCGCAACTAGTTACAGTACGTCTGTCCGTTCTGTGGCTACGGGGTATCCGTGAGAGGGGAAACGATATTCTCTCGATGTTTTTCGTAAAAAATTAGACGACGCGTCCCATCAATAAAAATTCGACAAATTTGCAAGTAGCCAATAAAATGAGTGGGCGGAGCGATTTGTGGTGACGTACTCGTCAAGTCGACGTATAAAATATATTGCTGTTTATTTAAATGTTTTTTGTCCTCATTCCTTTCATAGACACAGATCCAGCAGACAAACTGTACAAAATCGCAACTCGCAACTATATAATATAATAGTTGCCTAAATTGAAACTCGCAAACAGAAGAAATCGCAGTCGCATGAGAGCCAATCGCAGGTTGCAATTGCAATTTTAAAATCGCTGCGATTGATTCGCAGTTTGCGATTTGTTGCTCATTTGCACAAGTTAAGTTTAAAAACATGTTTAAAATTCAATTGACTTAACTAATAAAAATGGGCGTGGTGTCTCGTTTTTTTTTCGACAAACACAATGTGAGTAAAATTATACACTTTGATATTTTGTAAACTTTCAATTTTTACTCGACGCGCGACGTTGTAATCAGTTAGAATCACAAGTATCAAACAGTAATGATCACACTGAAGGTTGCAGATAGCATTTAAATTCATTTTGTGTCAATATATATATATATATATATATATATATATATATATATATATATATATATATATATATATATATATATATATATATATATATATTACAGTTGAGGGTTGGAACCTTTGGTGTTACACAGCAAAATAAAAACACTAAAATCACCACAATACACCAAAACACTTTTACTTTTACACTGGACGCGCGTTTCGCTAACCATGTTAGCATCATCAGCAGATGATTATAAACGATATGTTTTAATCATGTTTATAATCATCTGCTGATGATGCTAACATGGTTAGCGAAACGCGCGTCCAGTGTAAAAGTAAAAGTGTTTTGGTGTATTGTGGTGATTTTAGTGTTTTTATTTTGCTATATATATCCACAAAAATTAGAAAATCTAAATAAGCCCACGTAAACAAACAAATGATTGCCTTGCAATTGTGGGTCAGTTAAAAATCTTGCCTGGACCAGTGTCAGTCCCACGGCTCATAGGTTCTCCGCCACTGATCTAGGTCAACGATATGCCCCATGTAACTAGTTTCACTCATTCTTCTTTCGAATGATATTATTAATTTATTCTTGTAGGTCAATTTACCTCCACTTCAACTTCATCAACGCCAATGTTGCGACGACGTGAAATTGTCGAGCAGCTCCCAAAATCTTCCCAATTATAACGGATACCGATCGGAATACGGGCTCACATATCGACAATTAAAAAATAAGAATCGCCACCTCGAAATGATCAAACAAAAAGAACTGGCAAGACAAAAGCTAATTGAACAGTACCGACACTTAAAAGTACAGCAAAACGAAACAGTGTTCTGCCAGTGGTTGAAAGAGGTATCCAGGAGAAACAAGGAACAAACCGAATTGAAAAATCAGTTTAAAATCAAGCATAAAACATCCCCCTTCGAAATACTTCCAAAGTCTCTTAGTCCAATGGCGATTAATAACAACAAACATGTGATAAAGACGGGTCGTACTAAGGAAAGACCTAAAACAGCTGGATATAACGAATTCGTACCTAAAACAAATGTAAAGAAGAAAAGACCTCACACCACACAATCATGCGTGTATATTGAGGTACCCCAGAATCTTTTGAAAAGGGGAATCTATATTGGGGATTTGCTAGTTACTAATTCCATGGAAATCGGTAAAAAATTGCATATATTAACAGTTTCGTAAAGCAAAAGAAAAAAGTTAACTTAAGCCAACTGTTGCTAACTATGGTTAATAAAATGTATCGCAATGATTTGCTTGCCAATGATAAAATTAATCATTTTGTAACCGGTTAACTCAATATCTTCTGACCTAATGCAATACCGTCATTCGAATACAAAATTAAATGTTCGAATTTTCTAAGAGAGCAATTTTAATTTTGTTGAAGTAGAAGCGCAGCCTATTCAAACTATCCAGCTTCAAATATTTTAGAAAGTTCGCATGTTACATTCTACCTCTATTCTCTTACACATGCGAGTATTCGGCGTAACACCAATCCTGATCAGTTTTAAAGAAGCTTTAATGGAGCTCAGAACCCGACTTGTTACGTAACATACTTAAGATAACAGGAGGGTGTCCGTTATTTACAAAGTTGATCATTTCTCTCACGACGCCCTCTATATTTTTAGTTTATTGCCTAAAAAAATAACAGACAATTGAACGCTCTACAAAAAAGGTCTCTTACAATTTTTCGATAAACTTACTCCTTCAGAAGTTATTCACGGTTAAAATTAACCATTCAGTAAATGCCTAAAGTTTCAACTTTTTTGACAAAATTATGATTATTTTTGAAAAATGTAATCTAGTACTGTAAAAATATACAATTCTGATGGTGTTTTAAAGTTGGGCATTAAGAAATCTTCAAGTCTAATGAAGTTTAAACCATTTAAGTATAGCTGACATAGATAAATGAAACAAATTTAGATTGGAAAGTGCCCATAAGGACAATGTAAACACTATTTGGCGCTATTCTTGCAACGGTCGCGACCCAAAACTTTTGAAAATTTCGGAGCGGTTCGGCTTTTTCCGGAATTATATCGCCAAATATTGTTTATTCAAATTTATTATTATTTTCGTTTAATTTTATAAATAAAGTACAGTGTGTTGCATACAAGAAACTATATTTTATATAAGGACGCATGTATGAAATACCTACGAAACATTGGAAACCGACGTTATGCCACGATCCACGATGGTTTTTGCAGTTCACAGTTCACAGCACAGCTTTTTAAGTTTTTAATGCCACTTTTTCACAATTATCACCGGTTGGAGTAAATAAAACTTGAATTAAACTCACAAGATAGCAATAAGTACTTTGAAAATGGATGATACAAACTCTTTTCGGAATTTCTTTAACGAGAGCGGTTTAGATTTTGAAAGATTATTATGATTTTTAAAGATTCTGACTTGATTCTGACCAGTTTCTGACTTTGACAAGAGAAAATTATTTCTCTTTTTGTTTGCCGTTGTTGTTAGCGACCGCTATAGCAGCGCCAGATCGCGTATAACGATCGCGACCCAAAATAATTTCGCGACCTAAAATTTTTACGGGCTTTCCAATCTAAACTTGTTGCATTTATCTAATGATAGCTGATTTATTTTAATAAACATTCTTGGTTATGTTTTTAAAAGTTGGATTAGTTGGATTTTGATATTTTTGATATTTTTTTTTTGTATGTTGGCAAGAGTGTTTGTAAAAATAAATTCAAATCGTCAACTCAATAGAAAAAAAGTGTTAGGAAAATAACAGAAATTTACCGAACTTACTTACAATTAGTTACTTAAGTACTGCAAAAGAATACAAGCCCAAAAATAATAAGTATTAGAATTAACTACCTGTCATGCATTCAATTGTTTTCCATGATTCAAAATTGTTTATCATGGTATCACGAAAAATTGCTTTTTTTCAAATACTAGATTAAATTTTTCAAAAATAATCATAATTTTGTCAAAAAAGTTGAAAACTTTAGGTATTTACCGAGTGGTTAACTTTAACCGTAAATAACTTTTGAAGAATTAGGTTTATCGAAAAATTGTAAGAGATCTTTTTTGTAGAGCGTTCAATTCTGTATGAATTATCATGGTTGTCTGGAACAAGATATAAAAAGAAAAAAAAATATTTGCAAAAAGTGGCAAATTCCCATGTAATTTAAATGGAAAACGAATCATCTTTGGAGCAAGGTTTAATATTAAGGGTCTACAATGGTCTGTTATCTTTTTTTAGACAACAACCTAAAAATTTAGAGGGCGTCGTGAGAGAAATGATCAACTTGGTAAATAACGGACACCCTAATAAACAGTGTCTTAGGTAGGTATACGCATATTTCCACTCAGCTTAAGTCGACAAGCTGGTTCTGATTAGGCTGAGGTTCTAGTGATTTAATTTAATAATGCCGCGAAGAATATTGTGTTATTTTTATAAACTAGCAGATTTATAAGCACCTTATTTTCAAGTAAACAAATAAAAATGAATGTCTATGAATTTATTATAGATTACACAATTTATTATAGATACACTTTTCTTACACTTATTCTTACCTTATATGCAAAATGAGGTATTTCATTTGAACAAAAGACTTGGTCAAGAGACACCTGCTCGGCCTGCTCCTATTCCAATAAACATTTCTGAATATTTACTAGCACCTGATATACTTACACATTACTGTGAATGTGGTAGATAATGATTCAGTATTGAAACTAAAAGAATTTCGGACTATCAATCGTCTTTATTTATTTTTGATTAACACAACGTTTCGGTCAGAAGGATCACTGACCGTTATCAAGTGTAAACACAGTGTAAACAGTGTAAACTAAACCAATTCCTAAAACCACTGAGCTTTTATACTACAGCTAGACATTCACACGTGGTTGCCATGTCGTAAATATTTCCGTACTGGGATTACTAAAAATGGTGTTATTGTTTGCAATAAAAATGCAAAGTGGCGGATACAGAGGGGGGGCCATGGGGCCCGGCCCCCCCCTAAAATCTATAGATTGGGTTAAATATTAGGATTTTGGGTCAAAAATGGCGCCCTAAATAGCATATTCTACATTACTTTTTATTTGGCCCCCCCCTAAAATAAATTCCTGTATCCGCCGTGAAGTTCCCTTTAGACAATCCGAGCTTCTGACCACTTTATATTGTGCTGTTTTGACCCAACATGGTCCGCAATAACTGACTTCATTACTTCACCTTTTTGTACATATTTTTTGTGCTCGCTAAGTCGTACATTTAGAGGACGTTTAGTCTCTCCAATTTACGACTCACTACATTCACAAGGTACCTGGTAGATCTTCTTCTCTTGTTT
>NW_022146322.1:423068-464175 GCF_002938485.1 Sitophilus oryzae | reverse complement strand
GTATACGCATATTTCCACTCAGCTTAAGTCGACAAGCTGGTTCTGATTAGGCTGAGGTTCTAGTGATTTAATTTAATAATGCCGCGAAGAATATTGTGTTATTTTTATAAACTAGCAGATTTATAAGCACCTTATTTTCAAGTAAACAAATAAAAATGAATGTCCATGAATTTATTATAGATTAAACCACACTTTTCTTACACTTATTCTTACCTTATATGCAAAATGAGGTATTTCATTTGAACAAAAGACTTGGTCAAGAGACACCTGTTCGGCCTGCTCCTATTCCAATAAACATTTCTGAATCTTTACTAGCACCTGATATACTTACACATTACTGTGAATGTGGTAGATAATGATTCAGTATTGAAACTAAAAGAATTTCGGACTATCAATCGTCTTTATTTATTTTTGATTAAGACAACGTTTCGGTCAGAAGGATCACTGACCGTTATCAAGTGTAAACACAGTGTAAACAGTCTAAACTAAACCGATTCCTAAAACCACTGAGCTTTTATACTACAGCCAGACATTCACACGTGGTTGCCATATCGTAAATATTTCCGTACTGGGATTACTAAAAATGGTGTTATTGTTTGCAATAAAAATGGCCTCTTTAAATTTACCGCCCCATGGCCTCCCTCTGTATAGCTTTCCAGCAGTGGCGGATACAGAGGGGGGGCCATGGGGCCCGGGCCCCCCTAAAATCTATAGATTGGGTTAAATATTAGGATTTTGGGTCAAAAATGGCGCCCTAAATAGCATATTCTACATTACTTTTTATTTGGGCCCCCCCTAAAATAAATTCCTGTATCCGCCGTGAAGTTCCCTTTAGACAATCCGAGCTTCTGACCACTTTATATTGTGCTGTTTTGACCAAACATGGTCCGCAATAACTGACTTCATTACTTCACCTTTTTGTACATATTTTTTGTGCTCGCTAAGTCGTACATTTAGAGGACGTTTAGTCTCTCCAATTTACGACTCACTACATTCACAAGGTACCTGGTAGATCTTCTTCTCTTGTTTCAATGATTCTGGTCTTGTTTTTGTTAGTGCGCTTCTTAGAGTCGATCCAGATTTGAAGACAGTTTTAATTTTATATTTTTTGGATATTCACCTGATCTTTTCTGGTGTTGATCCTCCTCAGGTCGGTAAACCAATGAGTCAGTTTTACGATTTGATATTGAAATAATTTTTTCTACGGACTTCTCAGAGCAAATTCTGAAGCAAATCCGTTTTAATATTATTTAGTTCAACATTAAGTGATGCTTGGTCACCGCATATGGTATGGTATTTGCTTGATATCATAAAGTTTTAACTATTTCTTTCTTAGTTGCTTCAGAATGGTGTAGCTAATGGTGTAACACTTACATATTGTCCCGAATGTATGGGTTTTCCCCCTATCTATCTACCTATTGGTCTATTGGGTAAGTCCCAATAGATTCCCCATTCTACTAACAAGGACATCTAGAAACGGCAGACAGATTTTTTTCTCTTTCTAAATCGTAAATTTGATGGAATCATTTTGTGATTTGAGATGCTTGAGGAAGGAATCCAACTGTCTATCGGTTCCGTTCCAGATTATGAAAGTATCGTCGACATATCGAAGCCAGATTTTAGGTTTGACGATTGCAAAGCTAATGGCATGAGTCTTAAACCATTCCATATATATGTCTATATTAACTATCACTGGAAAGAAGGTAGGAACCCATCGGTAAACAGCATCTCAAGAGTTCCATCACTCCTCTACAAGGCGAAGTTCTTTCAGAAAAGGTTACGTTTGCCCTTAATGTAGCCTCAACCATGTCTAACAATTCCTCCCAGAAGACAAATTTGTCTGAAGGGCCTAATTCTATGTTCTTAAGTATTTCTAAAAAATGTTTTGAATTTTTAACAAATGGAGTTGTTTTTCCTACTAATGGTTGGACAATTTGAAGGAGAAATCTACTTAAATTGCTAGTTGCTTAATTTCTTGAACTAGTGATAGGTCTCAGTGGCACACCGTCTTTGCGATGCACACCATTCAGTGGATAACATCGCGGTTGACTGCACACAAATTCTTCACGGGTGAATGTCTGGCTGTAGTCGCTGTAGTATAAAAGCTCAGTAGTTTTAGGAATTAGTTTAGTTTACACTTGATAACGGTCTGACCGATACGATACCTTCTGACCGAAACGTAGTGTTAATAAAAAAATACAGACAATGGAAGTCCGAAATTCTTTTAATTTCCATACTTATAGGGGAGATCGAGGCAAGTTGGCGAAGTAAAATACAAAAGGCTCCAAAACGAACTAACGGGCTTAAAAAAAAAGATCCCATTTTATCTGTTAGTACATTTATTCAGGAACATAATGAAAGATAAAAAACAAAATAAAAGTGTACTCTTGAAAAAATATAAAGGAAAAAACAAAAATATGCATTTTCGTCAACTTGCCCCAGTACCGGGGTAAGATGACGAGCATATAGGGGCAAGATGACGATTATAAATAAATGTCGCAGGTATATGTGCCACCTTTTTGGTAGACTGTGCACGACTCGTACCACCAACTCTCGCACGTGTTACATTGAATCCAGTCTTCTGTAGGAAGCTCAATATAGGATTCCTGGCAGCCAGGACAAAAAATGTCATTGGTTTTCTTCTTCTTTCCTACCTGCTTTTCATGATTTTCTTGAAATATATTTCTCTTGGCTTTCACAGAATCATCCTTCCTTCTTTTAATTTATTTTAATTTTTTTTTTATTGTTTTTCCTTTCCTGTTCTTCTTTGTTGGGTGTTGAGATGATACAGACAGAATCCCTTTGTTTAATTATTTTGGTAGTTTTTATGGGACGTGTATATTTGGGAAAGGGTTTCATTTCAAGTAGCGTAACTCGACTATCAATATTAGAGATTGTTTGACTGGAGCTGGATGAACTTATGGTACAAAGAGCTTGTGCTTCATTGTTTTTTGCAGATATTTTTTTTGCTGTAGGCCTGAAGGTCCAGGAAGGGATATATTCATTGACCTTGCCGACTGATTTTTTTTTGGAAAGCAATGGGGTTTCAGCATCTGGTGCTTCATAGTTTTTATTCTTTGCAGAATCCATTATATTCAATCCTGAGGGTACTGCGGGAGAATTAAATTAACAAGCTTTTCTGCTTCTAATTAATAATGCTCTAATACTCAGGTCAGTTAGGTAAGTCACAAACTGAGCTTCCTGAACATCAGAAAACGTTCTTCTGAATCTCCCACCACTAAGAGGAATTGCTTCGTTGTTATTTTGCTTTTTATATAGCGTCTAACTGTTGCTTCCGGGAGTCCATGCTCAATACTGGCAGCATTAACTGATTTATGGTCGTGTAAAATAGAGTGCATCGCGGCAATTAGCACGTCTTCTGACCAAGAGCGTCTATCTGTACGGTGTTTATAAGTTCTCACCATCTAAAAACATCAATAAATGAATTTAACTAATTTTATACACAGTGGGGCAAGTTGAAAATTCGTCATCTTGCCTCCGTCAACTTGCCCCAGGAAACACTTTTTAGGAAACAGCAAAAATTAAATTACTAATTAAGTGAAATTAGGTTGTATGTTTTTTACCTTCTAATATTTAAAATGTTCACAATAATCAAGATTAACTATGAAAGGGGCTTCTATTTTTCTTTAAACCTGTGTAATTGCTTATTTTCTGGAGCTGGATGTTTACATCTAACAGGTTTGAAAAGCGGTTATGACTTTTTAAACCCGATGCAAAAGTGATAGCTCCATATACAGGGTAATTATATACAGGGTCCGGCAATAGTGCGTCGGGCATCTGTAGCTCCTAGAATAAAAAACTTGATAATTTTGTTTAAGTGCGAACCTAAAGTATGTGCCAGGATGTATTTCAAGAAAATATTTTATCTTCTATAGGGTGGCTCAAAAAAGTGTGAGTGGACCTTGATGATTTTTTTTAAATGGAATACCCTGTATATTATTGCATTTTTGGCTTCCTTTCAGATCACTTTACATAACCGTAAGATATGAATAATTATATTTTGATAGTTTCAGAGATATTAAAAAATAAATAAAAAATATGTATTTTTCAGCCCTTCTTAAAAAAATTATTAAAAATACAAGAACTGTCCTGAAATAAAAACTATATTAGGTATTTACTTTAGATGGTCTGTACTTACTTTGCTATAAATATGAAAATCGTAAATTATACAGAATGTTCAAAATTCTGCGCCAAACTTTTTAAAATATAAAATAATTTTTCCTCGTTTTTTTAAATGGAACACCCTGTATATTATTTTTTCAGTAGACGGAGAATTAAAAAATGAACATTTTTTGTATTTAGAGTATTTCAAAATTTTTAACGGTTTCGCAGATATTTGCGGTTTTATATTTCATATGGCATTTTCCACAAATGAATAAATTTTTATCAAAGCCACCCAATGATTTTTCTCTCGTATTTTACCATTGAAATCGCCATATGAAATAATACTGCGCGTATCTGCGACACCGTTCAAAATTTTGAAATACTCTAAATACAAAAAATGTTCATTTTTTAACTTTCCATCTAATAAAAAAATAATATACAGGGTGTTCTATTTAAAATAACAAAGAAAAATTATTTTATATTTTAGAAAGTTTGGCGTAGAATATTGAACATCCTGTATGATATACGATTACCATATTTATAACAAAGTAAGAACAGACTATCTAAAGTAAATACCTAATATAGTTTTGACACAGGTTTTGATTTCAGAACAGTTCTTGTATTTTTAATAATTTTTTTAAGAAGGGCTGAAAAATACATATTTTTTATTTATTTTTTAATATCTCTGAAACTATTGAAATATATTTATTCAAATCTTAGGGTTATGTAAAGTGATCTGAAAGGAAGCCAAAAATGCAATTATATACAGGGTGTTCCATTTAAAAAAAAATCATCCAGGTCCACTGACACTTTGAGCCACCCTATAGAAGTTAAAATATTTTCCTCAAATACATCCTGGTACATACTTTAGGTTTGCACTTAAACAAAATTCTCAAGTTTTTTATTCTAGGAGCTACAGATGCCTGACGCACTATTGCCGGACCCTGTATGTGTAACCCAACAAAGGAGTTTATAGAAAAATAAATGGGATTTTTAGGATGTACAGTTTTCTTTAAATCAGTACTTCGTCATCTTGCCCCGTTCGTCATCATGCCCCGACCTCCCCTACATCTTTCTTCTAAAACTTACTAGGTAATATATATTAAAAAAAACATTTAACAAACATATTCCTTAAAGTGTGTCTACATTAAACATTTCTTAATATAATAAATTTGGATTTAAAACGTTTGATGCGTAGCAGCTTAATTTGACTACAAGATGAAGGAATACAGTAAAGCCTATATTAGTATAATATGATGTTGTTATGACAAGATGTGCGCCATTTAATATATAGTTATTTTCATCGTTTTGGAGTTGTGCTTATAATTTAAACTTTTAAACATTATAAAATAATTGTAGATAAACGAATTTTCTATAGGTACTTTTACTTATTATATTATTTATCGAATAACATTTTTGGCTATAACTATCAGTTTTAAATATGCAATGCTGCATTATTCAGTGAAGCCATTAATTCTAATCCAATTCTAGTCAAATTTTATTCTGCTTCAAATAATCTATTTAAGGAGAGTTTTTTCCCTGATATAAAAATAATACAATTTAAAATGCTGGTATATATTAATTACATATTGCTCGTTTTCAAGCTGGTACAATAAAATAAATAATTTCCTATAAATTGCTTTTGATTTCATTTTATTTTATCCGTTTTATATATATTAGTTTTAAAATAGTTTGAAGGCTGTACTATAACAATTTTTGAAATTACCATTCATTTTTTAAGTTTTGTTGGCAATATTTAGTAAATATATTGCTCCACACATAATTCAAATTTCATGAAACGAACACGCAAATGACAAAGGACCAGTAGCATATAAAAATCTTAATTCCTTGTTATAGCTTTTCAATTTCACTTGGGTGAGATAAATTGCTCCACACTCCACACATTACTTAGGTAAGATTGAAAAGGTATATAGAGTGATAACAATTTCGATGTTCAACATTGACATCTCAGAAACTACGAGAGATACAAATTCGGTAAAATGGGACAAAAGTTGCGTAATTAGAAGTTTGACAAAAACCTATGAAGAAAACCCCGGTATCTTGATTAGTTTCGGATTTATGTAAAAAAAATGAAAATAATACATTTATTTTAAATGACAATATCTTCAGAACTATTGTATCTATTGCAACGTAAGTTGGTAGTTTTATATTTTTGGCTTCGGCCAAGTAAATGCCGTTTTCAGAAAATTTCTAAGCCTTCTAGATTTCGCACAACAGTCAAGTTTTCTTAGGGCCGCCATTTTGAATTTTTATACTATTAGATAGAGCAAAAAATAATCTATATAGTTACGTTTCAGTCCCAGAAAGATGTATTATTAAAAAACACAAATTTTGGAATAAACTTAAATTTATTTTACGGAACAGAAATTGAATGTTACAAGTACAATAGCTAGACAAGAACTAAAACTAAAATCTACACTGATTTGTGAAGAAACCTCTTCTTATGGCAAACTGCTGAATTGTAGGTTCCCAGGCAAACGTGCAGGTGCGTCCTGCGGATGTCGTCCGTGAGAAGTGTATCTGTGTATTTCGACTGTCATAACTCCTCCGTCCTTAAGATAAAAAGATATTTCCAATATCTTTTTGCCAAGAGTCATTGATTGATTCTTCTTTGGGGGATGGTGGTTTCTTAAACTTCTTGATGAAAGACATCACTTCTTTCTTCTTGAAAAACAGGAGCAATGCCAATATTAGTAATAAAATAAAAACAGAAATTAAAATCAATGAGGAATTATTGATTGATTCGTGTATTGGCAATATCGGTTGCAATTGATTGGCCATACTTCTTATTTCGTAAATATTTTCAAAATTTAATTTACTAATATTAATTGATTTAAGTAATTTATTCTCTGTTATTTGTTCGAAATTTAAGGCTGGTAGTATTAAAGGTTTTCCTTTACGGATTTGTCGATTATTAAAATATTTTTTATTATTGATTTCTATTTGACAATTTTCGGAAATTTGCAATAAAGTTGGTTTATTAATTTCGAGAAATTGATTAATTTTGCATCTGGAAAATATTTTTTCTTTCTTCATTGGGATTATTAAAACTTGATTTTCTGTGATTTGTTCAGAGATGGCTTCTTTTACGTAAATGTTGACTAGGTCGCAGTTTTCGGATGATTGATTGGATATCATTTGAAGAGTACATTCATCTGGTGGGTGGAAATTTTCTGTGCAGTAGAATGTGTCAGGGATGGACAAACATCTTCTTCGAATTGACTTGTTGAATCTTCTTGTAGATAGCATTAAGAATCTTTCAAATGCTAACAGGAAGATTTTTGATTAATTTTTAAAAAGGATTTACACTGAAAGAAAATTCTACTTCAGATGGTTGTCTATATTTAAATGGTATTTCGATGTTTTTACCAATAAGTTTCTTATTTATTAAGTCAATATTTAAATTCATAGCAATTAAATCATTGAGTCCGATAACACCATGAAAATAGTCGTGAAAATCAAAAAGTATAAAACATAAATTATGGTTTAACCCAAATTCTTGGAAAAGTGGTAGTGTTGCTTCAAATTTTATTTCTTTGGTGCCTACAGCTGTTCTAATTTTATTTGTTTGGTGATAGATACGATTAGGAAAGTATTGTTCAATTATAGATGGTCTAATGATTGATTTACTACTTCCTGTATCGATTAATAATCTAATATTATGAGGTTTGGAAAATTCTATATATGGCAAGGCATTATTAGAAGAAATATTAATTTCTATCAACTCTTTTGATTTGATTGGCTCTCTATTTGAAAATTTTCATTATAATCTTCGGATTGTTCATTAGAGATATTATCATCAACATATGTTTGACAATATTGCTCGTCATTATAATTGTTATCTGATTGATTATAATCTTGATCGTAATAGGCTTGATTGTAATCGATATCTGTTTGTTCAGAATTATTTTGATCATACTCGTTAGAAAATAATTCTTGGAAAACCAAATTCGGTTTATTGTCATACATTTGTTGTCGATTTCTAAAATTTTGATTTTGAAAACTACCCCTATTAGAATTTAAACTCGGAATTCGCAATGTGGTAGACATCGGTTCCGGTTTAGGAAGTTGACTTGCAGGTATCGGTTTAGGCTTAAAAACATTTTGTGGAGGCCCAAACACCTCTCGATTCGTCGGAAATCTTTGTGGTGGCACTGGCCTCGTTTGTATATTTATAGGTTGAGAAGGCCATACATATTTTTGTTGTGAATTATTACCAAAATTACTTCCAAAATTGTTATCAAAGTTATTATTATGATTTTTCCTTGGATTATTACCAAAATTATAATTATTTGGATTATTTGGAGTATTCACCTGCGGGGAAGGTTGCGATTTAAATGATGCATTTATTTTTTGTGGTGGTAGAAAATTAGTATTCCCGTATAGGTGTTCAAAATTTTCGAATTCATTAACATATGCTAAGGCATCTTCCAGCGTTTTAGGCTTTCTCAGATGCATGTTATTTCGTAAAATATCTGAACATCCCGCAATAAATGTATTAAGGGTGGTTTTATCTAAATAGGTTATGTGACAGAGTTTCTGTTCATTTGTAATTGTAGTATCATTGCTTATGCGCTGAACTACATTACTTCTTAATAATTGTAAACGGCTACCAAAATTTAAAAGTGATTCATTTTTATATGGATGTGTCCTAGTTAATTCCTGCACGAGACAATCTAAATCTCGTCGACCGGCAAAACTTTGAATTAAAGCTGTTTTAAAAGAGGTCCAATCTGTCAATTCTGCGCGATTTCCTACCATAATTTCGGCTTTACCTATCAATTTTCCCTGAATACATTCAAATATATGGTCATTTAAACTTTTGTCCCTTAAAGATTTATAGCTGTCAATAAAATGTTCGCATCTTAAAATAAATTTATTAAGAGTATTTACATTTCCGTCATAAGGTTTAATGTTTTCGAGTTTGGATTTAAAAAGATCCCAGTTTACTTGTTGTTGTTCGTTCATTTTTGAAGCTGCAATTATTTTCTTATTAGAAATTTCTATCGATTTTTCTGATTTTGAAAATGATAGATTACTTAATTGATCTACAATCATCATCAATTTTATTCATGAAATAAAATTATTTATTTAAATGTACTAAAATAATTACTTTCTAAAATAACTTTCTTTATTTAGAAAAAATGTAAAAAAGTGAATTTTTGTATAGAAAATATTTAATTATTTTTTTGTTTCTTAAATCTACGTGTCTTCGATAGACTGAATTAAATCTTAATTGTTCTCAATGAACTGCGCGAAAAGTACGCGATGTACAGAACCTAACTATCCCTACCTAAAACCTTAAGCAGAGGTTTGGAAGAGGCAAAAAGGAATGGCACTTCCTTTTTTTCGTAGTCTCCAGTCCCTTCCCGAGTTCTCCGCTGTTGCCTTGGGGTTGATTCTGCTGCTGGACCGTTGGTTCTTCCCGGATTCGTGCTGAAGGGTTGAAAACCACAAGATGCAAAGTCCGATAGACACTTTCGTACCGAAAATTGTACCCGCACAAATCCTACCGACTGCGCCAGTTACGTTTCAGTCCCAGAAAGATGTATTTTTAAAAAACACAAATTTTGGAATAAACTTAAATTTATTTTACGGAACAGCAATTGAATGTTACAAGTACTGTTTAGGAAACTCTCAAAATATATTTAATTTTATCTTTTTTAATTTTAAATTCAATATTAATTTATTCTATTATTTATTGTATACGCATATGTGGTACTAAGGAGGTTATTCCAAAGGGCTGAAACACGCCTGCGTCAATTAACCTTTGGACCACAATACACTTGATCGAAAGATCCCGCAAGAACCCCATCTATCGAGAGATCGATTCAACGTGCTAACCGCCGCCGCCGCAAATAACTTTATTTTAAATCTTCAAAAGGTCTTACCAATTCGGTACCGTTTACTCGTGAGAGTAGTTGTTCCTGATCCAGATACAGGGTGGCCACCCAGGAGAAGACTACAACCCTCCAAGGTAAGCCGACCTCGTACCACGTGTTTTATTTTAGCAGGCATTTCTATTTTCTCGAGTATATTACAATAATTTCTTTATTTCCTTTCTAAACAAGTACAATAGCTAGACAAGAACTAAAACTAAAATCTACATTAATTTGTGAAGAAACCTCTTCTTATGGCAAACTGCTGAATTGTAGGTTCCCAGGCAAAAGTGCAGGTGCGTCCTGCGGATGTCGTCCGTGAGAAGTGTATCTGTGTATTTCGACTGTCATAACTATACGGTGGTATCTAATATTTATTCATTATTATGTAAATTCACTATAAAAATAGATTTTTTAAAAATTCGCCCAAAAGATCAAGTCTGCCTTGGAAATTCCATTGACACTTTATATGACAGCAAGTTAATTTTTGTTTACACTATTAAGTGTCAAATCTGGACACAAAAATTTATAATGGATAGTGTAAAGTATATTAACAGTCAACAATATGTTTACAAGTGAGGCAACATGTTGAGATATGTATGTTTACTTAAAAAAAAATAATAGAAATTCCAATATTGGCATGCGCAAGTTATAGAACTATGATTGTATCCTGAAAGGACACAGCCTCATCGTACTATTTTCGCAAGGATTTCAAGAAATTTAGCAGTTGCTGGTAGCTTGAAAAAACAAGATGGCATTATTTTAAAAGTATTAATGATATTAATGTGCCAGCTCAGATTGAAATAAGTCCGGAAACTTCTAGCCGTAAAATAAGTCGCGAGTGTTGTATAAGTGAAAAGAAACATAAATATTACAACTTTAAATTTAAATGTGTAATACAATTATTGTATCTTGTATTGACCTGCATTGAACTATACTATACAATTTTTGTGCGTCCAGATTTGTCACTTAATAGAATAAACAAAAAATAACTTGCTGACATATAAAATGTCAATTGGATTTCCAAGGCAGACTTGATCTTAGACGAATTTTTAAAAAATCTATTTTTTTAGTGAATTTACACAATAATGAATAAAAATTAGATACCACTGTATAGACTTTTTTTCGCTCTATCTAATAGTATAAAAATTCAAAATGGCGGCCATAAGAAAACAAAAACTTGACTGTTGTTGTGCGAAATCTAGAGGCTTAGAAATTTTCTGAAAACGGCATTTAATTGGCCGAGGTTAAAAATATAAAACTACCAACATACGTTGCAATAGATACAATAGTTTTGAAGATATGGCCCCCCCCAGATAACACGTGCGTGTCTTATAAAATTGGTCTTAACCTCACATCAATATTATCTTATAGTGACCTAAGCCCCCCCAAAAGAATTAAGCCCCCCTAAAAGTATATGTCTAGTTGCGCCACTGACTACGCTTCAACCGCCTATTATTACCTCACGACTGTGAATCCCAAGTACTCATTTAAGGCTGAGTCGACCTAGAACCAACTATTTTTATTTTTAATAAAAATAGTCGGCTGATGATATGCCGGGTGTAGGAATCGAACCCACACCTTGAGATTGGTAGACGAGAGCCTGTACCTCTACGCCACCGGGCACCTTTAATTTTAATCCCGTTTATACTTTTCCAAATTTCCATGCCGTTTTAGAGAAAATTATAAAAAGCGTGAAAAGATGGTTGAAGTCCTAAAAACGAAAACGCGATATGGTAATATAATTTCGTTTTCATTCATTGATAGATTGTTATTGATAGAATTATAATTAACGTCAAATTTTTTGCTGTCTTAAAATCTTAAAGAAGCATAAAATTTATTTAGTACAATGCTATAGGCAGTGCCGGACTTAGACATCCAGGGCCACTCGGTGCCGGACTTAGACATCAAAAGCCCCTAGGCACTTGACATTTGGGGCCCCCCATGTCATAGCCAATTTGGAAATTTACCGAATTAAATACACTAGTACAGAACATATCATTTTTAATCGAGTTTAATGACTTAAACCTTTAAGCTAATACTTTCGATAAAGCGTTTTGATAAGCCAGGCTTTTGAGCTTATATATAAAAGTTGCGCGCCACTCATTGCTTGGGGCCCCTAGGCTGGCTGGGCCCCTAGGCCCGGGCCTTGCAGGCCTAGGCGGAAATCCGGCCCTGGCTGTAGGGAGAGAGTGATAATATTTAAGGGAAAATATAATACTTTAACAACAGCAAAAAATATGACGTTAATCAAAATTAATTATAACATCTATTAAAGAATGAAATCGAAATTATATTATACCTACCATATAGAAATGCCTTTTGATTTTTAGGACTTCAATTTCATGCTTTTTTTTCTAAAACGGTATGGAAATTTGGCAAAGCATAAATGGAATTATTTAGAAGAAGCAAACATTTTTATGAAGAATGCATTTTTAACAAAATGTCAATAATTAAAAAAGTTTTTCTTCTTGTACATATGATAATTCGGTATATTGCAAAAGAATTTTATGGGTCGAGCACTATAATAATTATCTTTTAAATGACTTTACTGAACAAACGAGAAGGTTTAGGTATAGGAACATTATAGGAACATGATATATCGTTGAAAAGCAATTTGATTTATGTTTCTATTTTTTAAATAATGTACACATAGGCTTAAATTTAAAATATAAATGATTTGAGCGATTTTATAACAAACGGAAATATCTATTTTTTTATCTCCCTGTTTTAATCTAATCTGTTGATTTAGACAGAGCGAATATGTCGACTTTCCTTAACTTATAAACCAAATTTCAGCTTTCAATATGCCGAATTTATGCAACGCTTATTCAAGATCTTGTTTTTGTCAATTTTACACATGCTTTATTTCTTATCTCAAAAACTGTTCAAGATAGATATATATTAAAATAACATGCTACGAGTTTTATTATGAAGCGACAACACTGTAACGCTGAAAATAATTTAGACAGATCGATTAGGTGACTTCAAAATTTTCAAAAAAATCTGGTTTTCCATAAACGTCTAATGTACTATGGACGTGAATCACTCTGTATATGCGTAATTCCAATTTTAACTTATTTAACTATAGGCAACTCAACATACATATGAGCCAGAGCCATCTGTTGTTGAACGTATGTTGGAGCAACACAATTCCTATAATTCAAGTAATAGTTGAGGCTATTGTTAGAAGAGGTCGCTGAAATAACCACTACAATGATTTTAATAACTTCTTTCCACGGTTGTCAGATTCTCAACTAAAAAATACTAGAAATATTAAACATAATGTCCATAAACATAAAAATATAAATCAACCTCATTAAAGTTTGAAATTTTTTATATCGATTTATGTATTTATTTATTATAGAAGAAATATAGAATTGCATATTTTAAAGATGCGGTTTATTTCGAATAACCTCATATAAATATTGAACTTATTCTTTTCTATATCTCATACATTTAAAAATCATATTTACTCAATATAAAAATAAATCCGTTTTTAAAGCCAACTGGCAGTAAGCGCCATTATAAAATAAAAAAGAGTACAGACCAAAAGTAATGACGTCTAGGGCTTGTCCTCGTCAAAATTATCATCGATTGTCATTCCCCAACCGTTTTTGACCTTGGTTTTTGACGACGTTTTTTTATCGTATGGTATAATAAAGTAAAAAAGTATACCAGATGCGTCTCAAAATTAGCTCACCTCTAAAACTTTTTTATTTTTCAGAGATAAAAAACGGGTTTTGGTATAATAGTATATGACATAAATTAGGATTGATTGACGTATTCAATTGTTTTCGGTCTCACCGGAAATGACTACAAACTACAACTTTTAATTTTTAAATAGCACCCTGGGTATTTTATTTACTTTATTCGATAGAAAATAACACTCTTAATAGAATGACATATCATATGTCAACTTTTGGCATATTCGCTTTAAAAAACATCGTATTTTAAATTTCAATCTAGAGTGAAGCCTTGGAAATTTTTTTTTGTCATATATTTTTTTGTGATGCCTCTTGAACACGCAGAAAAAGACCTTAAAGACAGTTTGTGAGAGCTCCCTGTTAATTTAAATCCTGATACATAATTTTTCTATAGGAATTAGTACACATATCGGTTTCTGCGCAGTCTGGCAGTAACGTGATGAGGTTTCTGCGCAATAACGTTTGGAAGGTTGACCAACTGTTGACGGCAAGGTTGTTTGAAGCACTGTGCTTGTCCAAAAATTGTAAAATCCCACAGGGTGTGAAAAATCTTATGAATTTAGATATCTCCCTAGTATAGCCACAAATTCTTAGACGTTTCTCATGTGTCTGTGTTTATTAGTACCGTATAATCGAAAAAAAACGGAGTCAGCGATGACTATCAAGTGAAGATCGCTGTCATTTTATATGTAAATTTATATGGGAAATGTCATCGATCGTCATTTTTCAGCCAACTGGACGCCGTTTTTTTTTTCGATCATACAGTATAAAAAATAGTAATGGGATAACTCAAACGAAAATTCGCAATTAGGATTATTAAGAAGTTGTTTTTCTTTCATTTATTTTTTGTTTTAATCTTTAGTCAAAGATGTATTTTAATTTTATAATTTAGGGATTTTATATGAGACATGACAACGTTGCTTTATTCTTTTTATCGAGATCACGTGGTATTTACATTTCGTGCCTGCTTCTCCTGAAATGAACCTACTAGATTATCAAGGTCACTCGGTTATAATAACTGATAAAGTAGTACCAGTGTCTGTGACGTCAAAATATAAACGAGTTTTTCGACTGACAAAGCGAATTACTTCCGAAAATTTATATCTCAGTTATCGCGCGTGTTGTTAGTGCAATTTTCATCTTCGTTTGTTACGATATGTTTTTGTTTTGCTGACGATAATATCAAACCTTTATTGATGTTTTGGTTGCCATTTTGATGGCATTTAACAGTCACGGTTTGTGATTGGTCCGCGTTCGGAATTTGGAAAACTCATTGGTCGAATGTCAGTTGACAAAGTACATGTGACATATCTCTTGCTTTCGTTTGTCTCTGGATATTTCGTGAGTTTTAGTGCAAATTTCGGAAGATTTTTGTTACTTTATTGTGTTCATTAGTGATCGGAAGTTGTAGTGCATTGTTACGGATAACTGTCATAGCGTGTCAATCAAGTTTAATCAACAAAGCCTTGTCGATTCACGATGGTGTCCTAACCAATACACACATACATCATCCTATTTTTAAACTGATATTCAACTAATCTCAAGGTTTTAAGTAAGTATTTCTCGCTTCCTTATTCAGTTCTAATCAAATTTGCAAAACTGTATCAAAGCAGGTCATGCATACGCTGTAAGTTTGGTTTTCAATTTTATTGTTTACATTTCTATACCTTCCCCTGACCTTTTCTCAGAAGTATCGATTTTTCGCATGTTTGTAAACAACTTTGACGTTCGATGCTGGTTTATTCGCAAACACTAGGCAAAATCTCATTATACGACACGTGTAAGAAGCGTTCCGTTATTGTTTGCTTTGATTGGACATTTACCTACAAATGATTGTCTTGTTTTTGTTTATTTTAGATTTTACATAGCAAAAATTTGCTGAGTCATTTTTTATACCTAATAAACATTCCAATATTTAATACTTTTAATGAGAGATAAGATAAAAGATAATGTTTTAGTTTTATTAATATTATACAAATAAATATAATGTTTTATAGTTATTATAATTTCAGATATATAAATAAAACAAATATTTTATTTCTGTCTCTGTCGGACAATTAAGAAAATAGCTTAAGAATAAAAAGCGAATTAATTGAATAAACTTTTCTACAAAAAAATACCTTAAAAATACCAATAATTATTGTAAAAGAATATTAATATAATATGTATGAAATGTTTATTCTGAGGAAAATATATCTAAAGGTGGAACCAAGGTTAAAATTTACTGTTTAAATGTTCCGAAGACAAAAAAGTAGCATTGAAAGGTTAAAAGCATTGTATAATAAAAGAATGAACTTGATAATGAACTATGAGTACCTATTTATTTCTTCTTGGCGTTTTTTATTTGAAACTAATTGAATATTTATATTTCGTTTTTTATTCTTGATATAGTGAGGGAAATAGATTTTTTTTTGAAATAAGTATTTCAGGTTTCAATACTGTATAGGTATACCGGGTGCGTCTCGAAAATGACTCACCACTATCACTTTTTATTTTTTTTAGATAAAAAAACGGAATTTGGTATGTTAATATATGGCATGAATTAGGATTGATTGACGTATTCAATTGTTTTTGGTAACTTCCTGTTTTACCGGAAATGACTACAACTTTTAATTTTTAAAGGGCACCTTCGCTATTTTTTTACTTTATTCGATAGAGGATGCCATAAATTAGGATTCAATTGTTTTTGGTCACTTCCTGTTCTTCCGGAAATTACTACAACTTTTGAATTTTAATTGGCACTCTTGGTTTTTTACTTTATTCAATATGAAATGACACTCTGAAGGGAATGACATATCATATGTGAACTTTTGACATTTTTTTTTGACATATGGTTTATTTGAAACCGCAACGTGCGGTTTATAACGACAATTTGACTCGAAATACCAAAAGTGGTACCAAATTATTCTTAAAAAAATGCTTTTTCTAAATATGATAATGAGCCACCCTCATTCCATTTGAAAAAATTGAGATACAATTAAAAATACTATTTGGGCATCTCTTAACCGGTCAGGACTTCCAAGGCCCCTTGACTAAAAATTAGTGTTTTTAACACAACCATGGCACTCTAGATTGAAATTTAAAATACAATTTTGTCTTAAGCGAAAATGTTAAAAGTGTCATTCTATTCAGAGTGTCATTTTATATCGGATGAAGTAAAAAATACCGAGGGTGTCATTTAAAAATCAAAATTGTAGTCATTTCCGGTGAAACAGGAAGTGAGCGAAAATAATTGAATACGTCAATCAATCCTAATTTATGTCATATACTAACGTACCAAATCTCGTTTTTTTTGATCTGAAAAAAATAAAAAAGTTATAAGCGGTGAGCCACTTTTGAGACGCACCCGGTATAATAAAATTTTTATGATTAAGCAGGTTTTGACATTGACGGTTAAATCTATGTAATGTACTAGGCACCTAAATTCCATAAGCATTGTTTTTCTGTCATCATACAGAACACGAAGCTTTTTAATCGTAGATAGGTACTCTATGGTAAAAAAACGGCGAAAAAATTTTTGGCGAGGTCACTCTCTAAACGTCATTTATTTAAATTTACATACCTAAAGCTTATTAAAAATTAACACTAATTATAAAAATATTAAAAACAATAGAACGCTTCCAGACACATAAATATGTTTCTAAAAAAATATATTTTTTTTTGAATTTTAAACTACACCAATCAAAATAATATTTACCCAAATAAATTACTATCTTCTTAAAGCCCCGTTCTCAGAACAGCGACCTTTCCAGCGACACATCAAAAGAACCAATCAGATTTGTACAAAATTCAAACAGCTGTCAATTTTAAATTTAGTACAGCTCTCATTGGTTGTTTGAAATGTCAAACTGTGTCGCCGGCGACACAAGGCAGTTCTGAGAACGGGGCTTAAAGCCCCGTTCTCAAGCCCCGTTCTCAGAACAGCGACTGTCGCCAGCGACACGTCAAGAGGACCAATGAGATTTGTACAAAATTCAAACAGCTGTCAATTTTAAATTTAGTACAGCTCCCATTGGTCGTTTGAAGTGTCAATCAGTGTCGCTGTCGACACGACGCAGTTCTGAGAACGGGGCTTCAGAATGACGTCGTGTCGCCAGCGACACTGATTGACACTTCGAACAACCAATGGGAGCTGTACTAAATTTAAAATTGACAGCTGTTTGAATTTTGTATAAATCTCATTGGTTCCTTTGTCGTGTCGCTGGCGACAGTCGCAGTTCTGAGAACAGGGCTTTAAGGTAGGTAAGGCTCCAAAATTACCATTATTGTCATTCCCCAGCGGTCTTTGACATTTTTTTTTCGATCGTTGATCAGGGTTGGATAGGTAGAAAAGTTTACATACTTCTTCAACACTTCTTCTTTATGTGCCTTCAAGAATGTTGGCTACCATCGAGGACTGGTACTTACTTGTACTTTGTACTTTACTTGGACTGTGGTACACTTGTATTTTATTCACGGCTCTTTTAAATAGCGTAGAACATTATTTTTCTACGCCAACTAATTGTCTACATCTCGGTCTACATTTACTACCTACATGTTCAGATGTAGAAAATTAGTTTTGTATATTGAAAGCTATTTTTGGGGTTTATATTTGTTTTAAATACTTAACAGATTGATTAGTACAAGAAGAAAATTTGGTTAGGTTTGGTTTATTTTTTTTTCCGGAATTTTTATATTATTTGAAAAAGATATGGTCTGTCCAGCGGGTCTGACAATTGTCTCTCTCATTATAATTCACAAGCATATTATAAGCCAATTTCAAGCGAATAACCCAATGTCTAAAGAATCCAAGGACAAATAATACCCGAGAGAAAATTATGACGCTGTCACCAAACAGTGCCGTGGCACATATTTTTCTTAACCTAGCTGTTTGAAGCAATATTTATATTTTTTGATAATTGTTTTGACTACGCCTATGGTGTATCATCCTAATTAATTACGAAAAAAACGTATTAAAATGTTAACAATAGGTACAAAACTAGTATCGACGTATAGCACATATCAAGTACATATAGATGTTAATTGAAATTGAAGAATAATTATCGAATTCAATAAGAAAACGCTAACAAGTTGGAGTGGACTGTTTATTTACCTATGAAACCTAACTCCTGGCTCTTTCTTATCGCTGCTGCTTTTACACTTAAAAGCTGAACAACTAATCACCATTGTAATAAAGTTTATACAAAGTTTACTACACACAAACTATTAAAAATCGCTAAAATTGTCGCTGGTGACCAAATGATGACTCATTGTTTGCCACCAAAACAAAAAAAAAGGTCACAAATTCTGCTGCAGCCCGTATAGGGGCGTTACATGTCCTTATATTCTTTAGTCATTGGAATAACCGTTGGTTATGTTTGACAGATAAACAAAGCTTTAAACGTAAGTTGTCAACCAATCGCTAGACAACTGACGTTTAAATGTTTGTTTATCTGCCAACCAACGGTTATTTGCTTGAAATCGGCTATATTTTCTATTATACTTTAACATATAGTAATAGAAGTAAATTAATAACAATAACTCTAATTGCTATTTATTATTTAACAAATAGATAATATGTCATAAAAACTTAACCTGCTTAACTATGAATTTCTCTCAGAATTTTTATATTATTTGAAAAAGATATGGTCTGTCCATTGGGAGGATCCAACAGTGACCATTGTCTCTGTCAATAATTCACAAGCATATTATAAGTCAATTTCAAATGAATAACCGTTGGTTATGGTTGACAGATAAACAATGTTTTAAACGTCAGTTGTCAACCAATCGCTAGACAACTGACGTTTAAAGCCCTGTTCTCAGAACATCGGTATTGTCGAGCGACACGTCAAAAGAACCAATCAGATTTGCACCAAATTCAAAATTGACAGCTGCTTGAATTTTGTACAATTCTCATTGGTTCATTACAATCATAATTTTGAGAACGGGGCTTAAAGCTTTGTTTATCTTCCAACCATAACCAACGTTATTCGTTTGAAATTGGCTATATTTTCTGTTTTGTCTGTCAATATCTTTCCTGATTCGTTGGAGAGATTATAGTAAGTTGAGTAGTTTTAGATTTAACAGAAACTTTTTTTAATAGTAAAACTGAAACATAACTAGAAAAAAAAATAACACCTAACATCGGATTTTATACATTTTCTACATATTATATATCTACTATTCAACATTTTCTACTCACTTTTCTACATACACGTAGAAAATTAATTTTCTACGTGTCGTTATCCATCCCTGCCGTTGATTTAATAGGTGTATTTTCTTTTTCAGAGTTATGGGTGAATATCAAAGCTATACTTTGGAACCTGGAATTACAATTAAGCAAGAGCCAAATAACGAATCTAACATAATGATTTCAGCTTCAGTTCCCATCCCTGTGAGGAGAGAACCTCCAGAATATAAGGATTATAATTTTGACTTTGATAATTCGCAGAGTCCTATATACAATAGCTTAGGTAGGTATAGTGAAAAAGTTTCGCCAATTAGTCCACAATTCGCTATTACACTATTATATTACTATTTCAATGATGTTGAGAGCCTGGCATTTGTTGATATATTTGGCGACTCGCTGCGTCAATTTAGGAATGTTTTGGTCCGGCAAATGAAGAATCCTAGCATTTTTTGATATTTTTTATTGTAGTTCATTAGAATTAGAGTTTTACTTTCACTTTTAAATTTATACTAGGTGTTATTTTTTTAAGATTACATATAGATTTGTTTATCTATATGTTATTTATTGTACTTTTATTGTTGATTTGTGCTTATGTTAGCTTCATTTATTATGAATGTTCTGAATTTTTTAGTGTACACAATTGTCTTTAATTTGGGATTTCCTGTTAGACAATAAACGATTATTTATTTATTTATTACAGAGCATTATTCAAAACTGACTAAATGCCAAGCGCGGGGTGCGCTTTATGTATCGCTGCGAATCTTCTTGAAAGATCTTTTCTAGAATTCTGTCGTATTCCTTTTGTTTCTGGAAATTTCTGTTTATCCGAAAACACAGAACTCGCTTTTCTCCTACTTTGTCTGCTCCCTAACAGATATCCCCATACACCTTGAAAATATCCTATATAAATTAAGGAGAAATGTATGATTAATAATAATACTTTTTTAAAACCATTGCTAGATTTTTTCACTTAAAAAATTATTTTCTTACTGTACTTACTCTACTAGGGAGTTGGGCTAAGCTAAAACGTGAATTTACATTCACAGCGTCCAATGCAAGAGTAAAAGTGTTTTGGTGTATTGTGGTATTTACCGTTTTACACTTTATATGATTCTGTTTTGACTTTTCCTAATGACATATATGATATGTCATTCTATTCAGAGTGTCATTTTCTATTGAATAAAGTAAAAAAATACTGAGGGTGCCGTTTAAAAATCAAAAGTTGTAGTCATTTTCGGTGAAACAGGAAGTGTCGAATCCCAATTTATGTCAAAAATACAAAAGTTGGGTGAGCCACTTTTGACACGCACCCGGTATATAAAAAATATAGTATTTTACGCATAATCTAAAAATAAAGTAAAAAAAGGGTGGCACGTTTAAAAAAGAATATAAAATAATAAATCACGTTCACAGGCAATGTTGCCAACTTTCTGAACTAGAATTTCCCACGGACACGGTTAAAATTTCCCGTATATAAAACATTTTCGAAAAAAAAACTGTCAAAATATAGGTACTTTTCAATTTTTTTTCTCGCCCTGTAAAAAAATAAAAAACGAGATTTGGTATATTAATATATGACATAAATTGGGATTGATTGATGTATTCAATTGTTTTAGTCACTTTCTGTTTTACCGGAAATAACTACAACTTTTAATTTTTAAATGGCACCCTCCGTATTTTTTTAACTTATTTAATAGAAAATGACATTCTGAAAAGTCAAAACACAATCATATGAAAGAATCATATGAAATGTAAAATGGTAAATACCACAATACACTAAAACACTTTTACATTTGCATTGGACGCGCGTCTCGCTAACCATGTTAGCATCATCAGCAAATGATTAAAACAAAAAAAAATAGTCTTAATCATCTGCTGATAATACTAACATGATTAGAGAAACGCCCATCCAATACAAAGGTGTTTTGGTGTATTGTGGTGAATTAGTATCATATTTTGCTGTTGTAATATCAAAGGTTTCAACCCCCAACAGTAATCAGATAAATAAACCATGAAATTTTTGATCTATAACTTTTTTTTCCATAACAAAGGGCCGTCCTCTGCCGGAAACACTGCGACCTGTAAGGCCTATTGTGTTTGTCCCCCTTCTATATCTGCACCCATTCTCCTATCCCTGTGCCCTGCACTAGCTTATGCAGGTCCTTGAGAGGATGGGAGCACAGTTCCTCCGGTTCTAGCCTAGCTTTCCCAAATAAAAAGTGTCGCTTGCGATCCAGAGCCTCGCAATGACATATTATGTGCTCCGCTGTTTCAGGATCTTTATCGCAGAGTCTGCAGCAAAGACTTCCTTGATACAGGTTGAGCTTGTTCAGGTGACACTTGACAGCCATGTGTCCTGTCAAGAGGCCTGTTGTAATAAGCACTTTATTCCTGCTAAGCATTAGCAGTTCTTCTGCGGTTTTAGAGCTATCTATAACTTGCTTTTTGATGCTATATTTTTATTTTCTTTAATCTAATAAGTTCTATCATGACTTAGTTACTACTTAAATGCCGTATGATAAAAAAAAGACTTTCAGCGGCCTTTGAAATGTTTATCATTTAATAAATAGTTAAAGTCTGTTTAATGAGAGGACAACACCTTTACATGTAGAACTCTACATTCAAACCATAAATCTTGATTTTAACTTTTTAACTTTTTTGTTTGACTGACAAAATAGAGAAAAAAATTAATTATTGAATTCGCTTTACAAATATTTTTCATGTCTGTTTTGTTTCAGTTTTAACAAATGACCAGGTATTGTCCCCAACAAACACATACGATATATCTAGCAACATTTGGGGCAGTAGGCTGTCAAGTGAAGAACTGTTAAAGTCTGAAGCTTTGATTCATATGGATGAAGATGATATATTCCAGGTCGACAAAGCTGATCTTATACAGGGTAAGTTTAGAAAGTACATTATAGTGTTTTAATGTATTGCGGTTGGTTTGTGTATTTTACGTGAATTGATTGATTTATCAAAAAGATGGAAAATGACCAAGTTTTCATAAAATTTAAGGATAAATTGAAATAAGATATGAAAATAACATAGCCACACAAAAAAGAAAAGTGGGGTATGCTATTTACCATACCATCATATCCTATAGTATTTTTCGACGCTGAGCACGAATCCGCTATCAGAATTACGCTACCGCATCTCATTTTTTTTCTAACCTCAAAAACTTGGTGAAAATCCGTAAAAATTCAGGAAAATGTAGTAGAAAAAATCAAAAACTTGTTTTCTTATGTATAACACTATAAGCTAATGTAAGTGGACCTGATAAACTTAAAAAACCCTTCAGAATTGAGCTAGCACGTCTCACATTTTTTCTAACCTCAAAATGATTCATGATGAAGTCATGATTTTCGAAAATCGGACGGATCTTAACCAAAACCGGTATAGGGTTTTTTTTTAGGTTGCTGATCATGAATCTGACGTCGGATTAGCAAAATCCAAAATGGCGGATCCAATATGGCAGATGCGAATTTCCAAAATCACACGGATTTTAACCAAAACTGGCATAGGGTTTTTTTGGGTCTCTGCTCATGAATCTGACCTCGGATTCGCAAAATTCAAAATGGCGGATCAAATATAGCCGACGCGAATTTAAAAAAAACCACGGATCCGAACAAAATCGGTATATGGGAGTTTTTTTGATCGCGAATCTGAAGTCAAATGGGGGATTGATCGCGAATCGATCGCGAATCTGACGTGGGGTTGGCAAAATTCAAGATGGAGGATCCCATATGGCCGACCTCAAGAACGGTGTGAATCCGATTCGAATCGGTCTTGCGCCCACAGGGTAGGCTATTTTTGAGGTCGGTCATATGGGATCCGCCATCTTGAATTTTGCCAACTCCACGTCAGATTCGCGATCAGCGACCCAAAAATCTCCCATATACTGATTTTGTTCGGATCCGTGGTTTTTTGAAATTCGCATCGGCCATATTTGATCCGCCATTTGGAATTTTGCGAATCCGACGTCAGATTCATGATCAGCGACCCAAAAAAAAATCTTATGCCGGTTTTGATTAACATCCGATTTTTTAAATTCGCTTCTGTCATATTGGATCCATCATTTTGAATTCTGCCAATCCGACGTCAGATTCATGATCAGCGACCCAAAAAAACCCTATACCAGTTTTGGTTAAGATCCGTGCGATTTTCGAAAATCATGACTTCATCATCACACTTTCGAAAATCATGACACTTCATCCGCGTGAATAACAGCCACCATTATATGCTCGTTGAATAATATACTATTTTTAATTATGACATTATCTTAAGTATAGAAACTATGCAGATGGACAAGCAGTCCTTGGAAAGCAGTATCTTTATATTTTGTTTGCTTATTTTATGTAATTAAGTATAATTTTGTACTTTGTCTCCAGGTCCAACTCTAGCTGAATTAAATGCAAATGATGAGAATCTACTGGGAGATTTTAATTTTGATGACTTACTTTTACCTAATGATACCAGTTACACTATTTTGGAAAAGAGTACAGGAAACTATAATAACTATTTGAATAACTACACAAATAACAATCAAATGATTACCTCTTCGTCTTGCCCCCAAGGTAATGAAACTTAAATTAGCAGTGTCACTTATAACAAATGTTAACATTTATAACACTTTTAGGTTTAATGTTTTATAAGGATTTAGATTTACCTTCTGGTGTTATTACAGGAAACTATGATATTAATTCAAGGACTCCAGTTTCTGCATTGTCACCAAGTAAGTAGATTTTAATCCCTCTTCATTTTTTTTAATGAAAAGTTAAAGTTCATAATATACCCTGCTGGTCATCAAATTTATGTGGTCTGGATTTTAATGCGTGTGACAGAGAATAGTAGAAACGACCGGTTGACAGACAGAGAGACAAAATCAAAAGCGGCATACAGTGTTGCCGGTTTTTTACGTTTGTAGGAAAATGTGTGTAGAAAAATATGAGCTATTTTAAAAACTTTCAAGTATACTACTGAAATGATGATAATATATATCTAAACTAAATATAATCTATTACAGCTGTAGTAAAATGAGTAACTAATAGTGAAAAATAAAGTTCCAACCCTAGATGCAACATTTTTCGTAAACGCCTACTTGTGCGGTTTGGAATTTTAACAACAACAAACAAAGCTTTATTGTGCAAAATGCCAAAACAGCTTCATCGACAAAGCAATCATAAAACAAACAAAAGCACAAAAAAAATATACACAAACAAATCATACATATACACAAACAAATCAAATACACAATACAAATCATACAGTTCAAAAAAATTTAAGTCATTATGATTACAAAAAGTACATGCATGGACAATTGCAGAATAGTAAGCAGTAAATAGATATAATTTTAAGAGTTATAAAATTTTAAATATTTGACCTTTGACCAGTGCGTGAGATGATCAAAATTTTAAATCTCAAAATTGTTCATGATTAAACATCAACAAAAAAGTCGCTTACCGCATATAGGGCTCTCTCCATTAAGTATGATTTCAGAGCTTTGCAAAATGCGAGAAAGAATCAAAAGCGACTTGATATTCAAAGGCAGATGATTGTACATTTTTTTAGCATTGTACAGTATTGAACCTTTAACTAGTTCTGAGCTCGGGGTTGGCAGATAAAAATCGTGCTCCGCATTCCTAAGTGGATAGTTATGAGATGGCCTTTCGGGAATAGAAGATATGTGCTTGCGGATTAAGCAAACGGATTCAAAAATGTCTTTTCAGTATCTTTCCAAAAATTGATTCAGTATTTTGAAATTTTTAAAGAAATTCTGGCTACTGTTCAGTCCCAATAAATATCGAACTGCTCTCTTTTGAAGTCTGAAAATACGATCAAATTTTGTTGCGCAGCAAGTACCCCAAAATGGAAGGGCATAACGAAGATGTGACTCAAAAAGGGCATAATAGGCTATTCTAGAGGTTGATAAGTTGAGCTCCTTAGAAACTGATCTTAGCTCAAAACAGGCAGCGCTTAGTTTCTTTGATAGAGCGTCGATGTGAAAGTCCCATTTTAACGAGTTGTCTACAACAAGTCCTAAGAATTTCACAGAGTTCACGACGTCAATAGTGGTGTTATTAAGTATAAAAGGTTGTATAGTAGTATAGTACTTTTATATGACAAAACTTCAGTTTTTGATAGGTTGGAGCATAGGAGATTAGAATCGCACCAAGATTTAATGCAAAATACGGCAATACCGCATAGAAGAAATGTGTCAACCCAATTTTTATCTCTTTTTAATATATTTGATTTTCCATTAAGCATTTTCCATCATTGTCTTACACGTTAAAATCCAGACCGCACAGTTTCTATGACCATATCGGTATATAATGGTTACAATCAACAGATGATCAAATATTTCTATAATTAAAATATATGCTGCAATAATATCTGAAGTACAGTTTAGATTAGAGCCTATATATCAATGACAGATGATCATATTGTGTAGGTCATGCCAAGTACTATTTTTAATATATTAAAACTAAACATATTCTTAACGAAAACATAAATATTATGCTTAACAGATAAATTAAAAATAAATGTGTTAAGTCTATTTTTAAAAAAATTAATGACAGTAGGTAGCTGGAATAGCTTAGAATTGCTTAAGACATTAGAATTTCTTCAAAAAAAAAATAATATACCGGCTGAATCTTAAATAAGCGCAAATATTTTCAGGGCTGGTAGATATCGATACAAGAAACATATTTTTTCTTTACCGTTTTTCAAATAAATCTAAAATAACCGTTTCCAAGTAAAATATACTTTGAAAATTTTCAAAAAAGATTTTTTTGCTAAAATTTTGAGAACCATTGGATTTTTTCTGGATTTTCTTTCTTGTAAATTTAATCCACTACCTATGTTGCCATATTATCAACACATTATATTTTTTAACTAAAAACTAAAAAAATCTCCAAAATTTTTTTCAAAAAATTCCAAATATTCATTTTTTTTTTCGCGAAAGAAATCTCATGATCTTGTTTCTGGGGTGGAAATATACTACCCTTAAATATATTTGCACTTATTTATATAGACACACCTTGTATAGGGTATTTTCTAAGTAGTCTAAAAATTTCAGGATGTGATTTCTTAAGGTGCGTATTCATTATCCGCACGAACGAACGAATGAAAGTGCGGTATATTTAGACGGGGACCGAACGTATGCGGCCGTTCGTTCGGTCGTGCGCTCGACCATCCGCTTCGAGTCCGTACATCAAAGGCGTTCGCCTGCGTGCGCTTTCAGATTTAAGGTGCGTATTCATTATCCGCACGAACGAACGAACGAACGAACGAACGAACGAACGAATGAAAGTGCGGTATATTTAGACGGGGACCGAACGCATGCGGCCGTTCGTTCGTTCGTGCGCTCGACCATCCGCTTCGAGTCGGTACATCAAAGGCGTTTAGACGTCATGGTACAAAGAATACAAGGTATGATCGATAGCGGCTCCAATTTCGTTCAGTTCGCGCGACCACCTGTGACGTCACTAGGAAAATAATGAATAAATAAAAAATAAAGAAAGTTGACAGGAGATCTGCAATTTTTGGGGTTATGGTTAAGAATTGTTTATTTTAAGACTTTTTAGTTCGTTTAATTTAATAATTACTAAAACCAGCAGTTCCAAAAATATATTTAAAAATAATAATTATCTATTAACATGGATTTGGACGATAGGTAAGAATACTGAATTTATTTCTATATTCGGTATAAAATTGTTTATTAGGTTTTTAGTTTGCGATGTTTATGGTAAATAATTTTCATTTTCATTGCCTCTGAATTCACATGAGGACAGAGTTGAGGATATCTATGGAAAAGTAACCACAAGAGGAATTGTTACATCATTTAAAAAATATTGGGAAGTTTATTGTTTCCCATCGAAAAGTAGAAAATGCCAATGCAGATGAACGTATTGTAATTGTGATAGAAGTAATTCTAAGGGTGAAGTTTATTATAATTAGTGGAAGTAATACCAAGGGTGAAGTTTATTATAATTAGTGACCTCTGCTTCTTTTTATATGTAGAAGTTTCTGGTTTTGAGAATAAATCGGTTGAACGACACCCAAAATTTAAAGGAAGTATTTGCATACCCAGAATATGCCCATCAAGGATTATATAGCTCAAATTTCCTTTAATGGTAGGCAATTATTCAATGCAAATTAACTTTTTAAGTGACTAAAATATTAAATAGTTTACAATATGGTATATCACTAAAAATATATTACTTTTAGGTACAATTAGGGCCCGATACATTTCAAAAAGTAGAATATTATTTTATATTAAATGAGGTATTGTACTAACAATCAATTTATATTAATAACGGAGATTAAAAAATAACAGAATAAATAGTTCTTTTTTCTTATACTACAAAAATAAACTAAACGTATTTAAAAAAAAATAAAAAGTGATGTTCCGGCCGAGATTCGAACTCCGGTCTCTCGCTTCCTAGCCCGACTCCTTATGCACTGCTCCATAGTAACTTGCTTAGCGATAATTCAATGACGGTATATAAACAAAAAAAAAACAGGTTTATAACAATATCTTGACGATTTGAACTGGCGCGCGAATGAAGAAATGCGTGCGGTCTTCTCGTGCGGTTCTATCGTGCGGTCCCCGTCCATACCACTAGCGTACGTTCGTTCGTTCGTTCGTTCGTTCGTGCGGATAATGAATACGCACCTTTATATGTTCTTAGGAAAAAATGTTCATATAATCATGGGGTCTAAAGTACTTTCTTTCTGATCTACAGGTGTTAAAAGTTTTTAAAAAAATCGATTTTTTTAGTGATGGGATAACTCGAGCGAAAATTCTCTCGAGTACTCGATTATTGAAATAACCGACATCGCTCGATTATGAACGAGCGATGCAAGTGACGAGTACCAAGCGACGAACGCAAGCGATCCTAGAATGAAATAAATGGAAATCCGATTCTAATGTAACATACTCGATAAAAAGCCGAGCGAATTTTCTACATACATTGCAGGTAGCAAATTCATACGACGCCGTATTATATACCGGGTGCGTCTCAAAAGTGGCTCACTCCTATTTCTTTTTTATTTATTTAGATAAAAAAATAAGATTTGGTATGTTAGTATATGACATAAATTAGGATTGACTGACGTATTCAATTGTTTTCTGTCACTTCCTGTTTCACCGGAAATGACTACAATTTTTGATTTTTAAATGGCACCCTCGGTATTTTTTTTTGCTTTATTCGATAGAAAATGACATTCTAAATAGAATGATGTATCATATGTCAACTTTTGACATATTCGCTTAAAAACAAATTGTATTTTAAATTTCAATCTAGAGTGCCATGGGGCTGTGTTAAAAACACTAATTTTTAATCAAGAAGCCTTGGAAAAATAGATTTGATTGTTTAATGTTTTTAGTGTCTTGCCCTGGCCGGTTAAAAGATGCCCAAATCGTATTTTTGACCATATCTCAATTTTTTTCAAATAGAACGAGGGTGGCTCATTAGCATATTTCGAAAAAGATTTTTTTTACGAATAATTTGATACCACACACTAGGTACTTCGAGTCAAATTGTCGTTATGAACCGCATGTTACAATTTCAAATAAACCATATGCGAAAATGTCAAAAGTTCACATGTGATATGTCATCCTATTCAGAGTGTCATTTTCTACCCAATAAAGTAAAAAAATACTGAGGGTGCGATTTAAAAATCAAAAGTTGTAGTCATTTCCGGTGAAACCGGAAGTGACCGAAAACGATTGAATATGTCAATAAATCCTAATTTATGTCATATACCAACATACCAAATCTCGTTGTTTTATCTGAAAAAATAAAAAAAGTTATAGGGGTGAGCTACTTTTGAGACGCACCCGGTATATTTAACCGTTGCGTATCTGAGGGACAAAATTTTACGACCTACATCGACAATCCTTCGAAATAAACTAAATCAAGCGAATCACTCCGATCGCTCGCCGCTTACCATTTGCCGTTCATTACTGAAAGAATATGTGCCCTGCGCACGCAGCTTACTACTTGGCGCTAACGAGTACTTACAACATGCGACGGACAAAAACCTTATTTTTAAATAAGAGCGATATTTCGCTCGAGTGATCACTCGATTATTGCAATCGCTTGATACTCCAGTACTCGATTATTGAAATTAATCGGTTTTTCCCATCACTAAATTTTTTGCAATATGTCGGATAAACGCTACTGGTGCAAGTGAACCAGTGGCGTCTGTACTCACATACTCTTGGATTATTTGATTAAAATAAATGGTAGGCCACTTCTTTTTTTTTTAAGAAAACTTTTTTTCTTGATTGTTTATTCCTTTTCAACAATATTGCTGATTGAACGGATTTTGAGAAAAAATATCAACTACCTTGCATATCTCAAAATAGCTAGAAAATGAGCATACATGCGGTGCGCCGGCGGACTTTTTATTCTTTTTTTGTCGAAAACCATTTTATAAATAAGTTAAACTCATCAGTTTTGTTAAAGAAGTGTTGGTAATCAAGAAAAAGATTTTCCCTAAAAATACGCAGTGCCATACCATTTATTTTAAGCTGATTAAATTCGACAATTTTAAATTTTTAACGCTCTGTAAATCAAAAACGCATGTTGTTGAATTTTTTCAACTCTCTCAACTAAGATAGATCTAAATTCAAATCAAAAAGATATGTATATACTCGAATTATAAGATTTTCTGGTTATAAGGTACTGGCTTGTTAGGTAGTCCAGCCAGTTCAGGTTCCTCTATAATAACGTCGCAGTCTTCGCCAAGGCATATTCAGAGCCTTCAACCGAGAACGAGCAGTACGTTACATGAATTGTTGATGAAAAGGGAAAAATACGAGTCATCTCCAGACAGATCTCTGCTAGGTAAGTACCCAAAAAATTTTCCAGAAAAAGTTTTTATGCAGTTTTTATTTAAGAAATATGTATTTTTACTACATTATTTTTGTTTAGAACAATTAAGTTGATTATGATTTATTAAAATATAGATGCACTCTTTCTCTTGGTTTGATGATTCGGGTTTTGTTTTTGTTAGGACACTTCTTAAAATAGTCCCAGACTTAAAAACAGTTTTAATTTTATACTTAGTTATTCGCCTGATCTTCTCCGATGTTCCTTTCAAATATGGAATCGTCAAGAGAGAGAAAGAGAGAGCAATCATTCAGCTTGTTCATTTGAACATTTTCAACTTAACTATTTTCTGTACCTCCCTATACAGGACCCTACAACAGTGCGACGGGCATCTGTAGGTCCTGTAAAAAATTTTTCTTTGTTTATTTGAAATGGAATACTCTGTAAATTATTTTTTGTTAGATGCAGAATTAAAAAAAATATTTTTTTTGTACTTAAATCTACCTCACCAACTGTTTTTCTATTCGCGGTATTATTTTCATTCTTCAAAACTATAATAACTCAAGATATTGTTACGTTTTTTTTTGGTAAGAGGGTGGTTTAAAAACTTTTTATAGGTGAATAGTGAAGGTTTCTATCACCATCTCGACAGAGACAATCATAGAGACGAACTCTAGAGAGTGTGGGACTCGAATTGTTACCCACTTAAAACAGTCCCCTTCCGAGGAACCAGCTGCCGTATGCTGAAAGTATGGTCAGCTATTATTCCTGCTGATATTGGGAAGTCTGTCCTCCTTTTACGCCTTGGCCATTACTACTTATGCGAGTCAAACAGACAGTCCAGAAGTTTCTCGATTTTACCGTTCAGATGCGTGGAGAAGGTCGCTTTGTTTTCGAACATCTGAACCATGAGAGCGAACCAAGATGCTGTTCTAGAAGATTCCTTCTCTTCTATTTATAGCTCTATAGCTTTTAAAATATTATTGGCCAAATAATATTATAGTGGATATTTTATACATTTTACTCTTGTAACAGTAAGTTTCTATCAAAGCTACCTAATGAGTTTTGTGTAGAATTTTACTATCGGAAAAAGCCATAATATTATGGCTTTTTCAAAAAGCAGCTTTGATAAAAATTTACTGTTGAAAGAGCCATATATAATGTAATACTGCGGATATCTAAGAAACCGTTAAAAAATTAAAATTCTTAAAAAACGTTTATTTTTTAATTCTGCATCTAACAAAAAAATAAAATACAGTGTGTTCCATTAAAAAAAAGAAGAAGGGTTAAGAATATTTTGTTTTTTTATGGTCATTATATAAAACACGCAGTCACAGAGAAAATGTTTTTTTTCTTTTTGGTATTAAGTTACAAAATCTAGTTTTTATTAAACAGAACGATTTGATGTCTTAGACGTGACAAATTGTTATGAAGAAGCTGATGTTTGGTAAGAGCAAACAGTTCTTTGGCCGTTTTCTTAATTGTGAGTTAAATAGGTCGTTTCTCTCTCCCAGTACTGTTTCTTGAATACTGAATCGAATCTTAACTTGCCCTTTGGGCATACTCTGCAGTTCGATTGACGAAAAATGACGATTGCATCTTTTATTGGCTGTATTAGCTCTACAGGGTGTTCCTTAATGATATGCTAATATTTAAGGGACCTATTCTAAGAAAAAAAACTTCATATGAATGTATGTTCTAAACGTAACTTCTGAGATACAGGGTGCTTAAAATTTCTAAAAAAATATTTTCACAATAACTCTGATTTTATTATAGATATCTTTATGAAACTGAATAAACATCTTCTATGCGTCAAAATATATTTTTTGGTGTACAAAGAATTTTATTTATTTCCACCATTGCCGTTAGGTTAGGTTTCCATACAGGTTTTACATTGAATATTTGAACATTTTGTATTTGTTGATTTTTTTCGTCCGAGGCATAGTTTTTGCTTCAAAAATTGTCAGTTTACTTCATGGCCAAATCGCTGAAAATCTGATGCGGTGACTGTTTTGTGAATTAAACTCTTTTTAAAAACATTTTTTTGTATATCAAAATGAGGATTTTGATGCACGGAAGACGTGTATCAAATATAACATCAGAGGTATTTTGAAAAAAAAAACATGAGAAAAATTTACCACCTTGTATCTGAAAAGGTAAGATGTTTAGGCATATATTCATATGAAGTTTTTTTCTTAGAATAGGTCCAAAAATCACCTCCTTAAATATTAGCATATGTCATTAAGGAACAACCTTTATACAGGGTATCCCAGAAATTAGTGCAAGTATTTTAACTGGTAGTATAGTTCAACCCCAGAAACACGCCTATGAGGTTTTTTTCGCGAAGAAAAAAATTTGAAAATTCGAAATTTTTGGAAATATTTTTTGGAAGTTTTTTTAGTTTTTAGTTAAAAAACATAATTTCTTGATAATATGGCAACATAGGTATTAGATTAAATTTACCAGAAAGAAAATCCAGAAAAGATCCAGTGGTTCTCAAAATTTTAGCAAAAAATCATTATTTTGGAAATTTTCAAAGTAAAATAACTCCGTTATTTTGGACTTATTTGAAAAACGAAGAAAATATATTTCTTTTATCGAAGTCTACCACACCTTAAAATACTTGCACATATTTCTGGGACACCCTGTATAGCTGAAAGCCTTTCTATTGATTTTTCATGAGATTTAATATAATAATTAATAGGTAGCAAATTCCTTCACAGTGTTTCTATAAAGTGATTTATAACAATACATACATATATTATGTATAGTTTACAAATTTATTACCCTAGTTTGCAGACATCACATTCGTTGAAAGTCGTGTTTTATCTTGCAGTTGAAGGACTTTTATATAATACCTTGTTTGTAAATATTAATATAAGTGTAATTATATCATTAAATTTCATTGAGCAAACAGTAATAGTAAATTTTATCGTGTTATGGCTCGACTTATCAATAATGTTGCCCTTGTGGTTCAAACATTCTCGCTTGAGTGCATAAAGAGGACTCTCTTATCTTCAAAATTAGTTTTTTGATGTTCTCAAATATTACACTTATTTTTATCCTAACATATACCAGACATGAGTATATCTAATGAAAACGAAATTGATTTCTCTAGTATACTCTGAATTCACTTTATCATTGAAGATGCAAGGTTAGCAAAGTCCCCTTCAAAAGATTTTCTTAATTTTATTTCTTATATGAATATATTAAGTACTTAAAAGATAGAGCGATCACTTCATTTTTCTTAAGTGTCAAAATAGGTATTTTTGAAGTAAAAAAAAAACACAAATATATTTTAAATAAAATCGTTTTAAAAATAATGTTAGTTGTCTAAATTACATCAAAACGGAAAATGTATTTTTAGAAAAAAAAATATTTTGGTACATTCCGAAATAATTTAAATTTTATCACGAATATGTCTGTTGAAATAAAATATGTTTGTAAATAAAATATATCTTTGATTAGTCAATTAATTAATGTTGCACTGCAAAATGTGCTACTGAAATGCTTGGAATTTCTTTTAAGAAAAACCTGTTGTACTTAGTTCATGTTTACAGATTTTATATTTTCTGAATGATAAAATAATTCAGTAATGTAAAATAATGTAAACGAATATTTGTTACGAGGTATGAGGTATATTTAAGCATAATTAGTAGTAATTGCAGTTGAATAATAAAAATTTATAGTGATCATTTATGCGTCTGGTAAAGAAATATATTATTAAATATTAGATACTATAAGTGTATTTTTTTTCTTCAATAAAAATCTTCTCTCTCTCTCTCTGCCAACTGGTCTTTTATATTTATCTCTATCGCATGCATTAAAATACAGACCATGCAGATTTGGTTTAGTTATTCAGCGGGTTGGTTAGCGTGGTTATTTGGAGGGTGTTAATTCATTGGTTGAATTAACACCCTCCAAATAACGGCCATGAGAGTTTTAATTCATCGGTTGAATTAACACCCTCCAAATAACCACGCTAACCAACCCGCTGAATAACTAAACCAATCCAACTATGATCACTATAACTATAAGTTGTCTGCATCCGCTAGTCCATACGCTAGTTATTCTCAATGCGCAAGCGCGATATTTTCCAGTCGATATTCGTTCCGTGTACCTATACTCTAGTTATCTCTCTTCCCCACTCCGGACATTCAAAATCTCGTTACTTTGTTGCTTTGTTGCCTTTTTAGTTTTTGGTAGTCGTTTCTCCATTGCGTTCTATTGTGCGCTAATTCGTCCCACTGATTCTGCATGCATTCATAGAAAATATCCTTGTACCTTTTAAATTATTCACCCGTTTTCCTCTCATCGTTTACAAAGTTACCGTAAAGAAGAGATTTCCGTAGACGGTTTACTTGCATCCTGCATATGTGACCAGCCCATCTTAATCGGGATTTAGTAATCATGACTTCAGCGCTTTTGCGGCCAGCTTTTTCAAGGACTGATACGTTTGAGACATGCTGGTACCATTTGATTCTTAACAGTAGTCTAAGGTGTCTCTGTTGCAACTTGTTTAATGCGTTCATGTGCCAACGGTACGGCACCCGGGTTTCGCTTCCATACAACATGGTGGAAATTATGATTGTGCGGTACACTGCACACAAGTCATGATTGTAGAAAACCCTGTCTTTTAATTTCCAGAATGCTTTCAGAGTCGATATTGGCCTTTTCCGAAATCAAACTGCCGAAGTAATTGAATTCCGCTACATATTCCAATAGTTCTCCGATTTTTATAGTATTGTTATAATTCTCCGGAGGAGCGCACATGATTTTAGTTCTATCGATGTTCAGCGTCAGACCTAAAGCCTCGTATGCCCAGGTATATGTGTACAGCAGTTCTTGTAATTGCTGTAACGTATTTGCAACTAGAGCGCAATCATCAGCGTACCTATTGAAGTTCTGTGATGAATTTTATACGTGTTTTTGTCCTGAGTCTTTTTATGTTGAACAGACCGCCGCCATACCTGTATCTAACACCCATTCCTCTTTCCTACACTTTGCTGTCCACTATAATAGAGAGCGCTGCCATGAATATCGTCGAACATTAATGTAACGCTAATACAATATTTTTAGTATTTTCGCTGCATTTAAATAATATTCAGTTTTTTATATTATGTCAAGAGGGAAACATTATCTGCCCGCTGCGCTGAATACTTAAATACCACCCTCATTTACATAAAGCAGAATGTTAAATTAATAAAAACATAAAAAATATGTAAATGCAACTCTATACACTGACTCAAACTAAATGCACTGATTTTAAACAAAGAATTGTGCCATGAGCATGACAAAAAAGTGCATGCACGGAATTTGTTTCGTAAAAATTTTACATTGAAAAATCATTTGTTATGGGCGTGCTTTTAATATTTGGGTTATTAAATTTTATCAATATAAAGATTCCTATTTCATTTCGCACTGCTATTTTGAATATACATGTGTTTTTTTTTGCTTCGGTTGCATAGATGAGAAAGTTCAAAGTTGTGGGATCGTTGAACTATTGTTTATTTTTTTAAATTCTGCTTAAAAATAGATACTCGTCGAATGCAAATACTATTGGCAAATATAACAATCACATACATGCACAGGACGTAGTAATTAGGCATTTTTTACGAATATTTTTGGCTTAAATTAGATGCATCGTTGCCGATGTGATGCAGTGTTTGGTAAAATACACTTTTTAGTATCAGGGTTAGTCTTAAATAAGTGTAAATATTATATTCAGGGCTGGTAGATCTCGATAAGAGAAACACATTTTCGCTTTACCTTTTTTCAAATAAGGCCAAAATAATCGAACTCGGTTGCCGAAAATGACTATTTTACTTTGAAAATTTAAAAAAAAACATGATTTTTTGCTTAAATATTGAGAACCACTGGATCTTTTCTGGGTTTTCATTCTTGTAAATTTAATTTACTATCTATGCTTGTCTACTATCTAGGTCTACTAACATTATAAGCTGAATAGGCATCTAAAGCTAATGGGATTGACGGATGAAGTCATGTTCAGTTTCTGTCAATCTGAAGAAAAAACGACACATTTTATATTGGCTTGACAGCCTGGCAAATGTGCTGTTTTGGGTTCTCGGTAATAGGCAATGGTAGTCCATTGACAGAGAGCTACATGGAGGATTCAGTCTCCAAGTTGTTAGATTTTGTAAAAAGATAGCAGAATGTAACTTAAGGACCAGAAGATGGAATATAACCTAGTGGATCTGTAAAGGTCGCAGTGGATGAGGCCGATAGCCACCTCGAAAAATCTATAATATCTATATATCTCTCTACTATCTAAGTTGCCATACTATCAAGAAACTATGTTTTTTTTTAAATAAAAACTAAAACAATTTCCAAAAAAATCCAAATTTTGCAAAGAAAACTTTCGTGAAAAAACCCATAAGGTTTCCTAGAAACACGTCTATAAAGACGTGTTTCTATGGTCGAAATATACTACCCTTAAAATGTTTGCACTTAAGACTCATCCTGTATTTTTTTTGTATAGTTAGATTTGACATTTTAGATTCTAAGAGGTGGCTTTGGGCCTGTTCCACTGCGACCTTCTCAGATCTATTGTGGTCCTCTTCTGATCCTTAGATTACATTCTCCAGTCCTATCCTTTTCACAAAGTTTAGCAACTTGGAGACTGAACCCTCCATGTAACTCTTTGGCAATGGCCTATCATTGCCTATTACCGGGAACCGCACATTTGCCAGGCTGCCACACCGACATAAAATGTGTTCTGACGTTTCTTCTTCAGATTGGCAGAACCTACACATAGCTTCGTCTGTCAATCCCATCAGCTTTAGATGCCTATTTAGCTTACAATGCCCTGTTAGTAGACCTACTTACTACAACTTTGACTGTCTTTCTGTCCTTGCTTATCAAGTCTACTGTGAATTTTGGCGAATGCTCTATAATGAACCTTTTCGCCTGTCTCTGCCCTGGTGAGTTTCTCCACCATTCTAGAGATTTGTTGGCAACCCATCGTTCCGTGGCCATTCTCGTGACCGCCTTTGCAACGCCGCAGAAGGGTTCTGGACCTATGAATGGCATTGATGAGCCTTGCTTGGCCCTTTCATCTGCCTTTTCGTTACCCTTGTGACCCTCGTGCCCTGGCACCCAGGCCAACGTAACAGTGCTACGTTCGCCCAAAGTATTCAGAGCACGCACACAGTCCCACACTAGTCTAGAATTGACCTCCGCTGAGCTGAGTGCCTTTAGCGCCGCTTGGCTGTCTGTGAAGATGGCCACAGAACGATTTGTTCTTTGTTGCCTTATTATTTCTTCTACACAATAGTGGATTGCCGTTATTTCTGTCTGGAAAATTGTGACATCCTTAGATAGGCTTACGTGGAAGGATCTCCCTTGTTTCGGTCCTACTATCCCAGCTCCTACGCCTTCTGACGTTTTTGAGCCGTCTGTATACCAGGTTGCCTCAGCTTGAATGGGTACACCTTTACTCCAGGCTTTCCTTCCTGGTATGGTTATATTAAATTTGTTGTTGAAGCTATACCTAGTAGCTGTTGCATCAATTGGTAATACCAGTACTTTGCCGTTTGACATTTTACTTTACATTTTTATAAGAAAACTATGGCAAACTACCTGACTGGAAAACTGTTCTAAATTTAGTACTTGATAAACAAAGAAAAACAAAAATAACATACTAAAGTAATGTAACAAAAATGTATGAACATCATGTGATTTGACATTTTTAGTTCCAGCCGTTGAACGTTAAAACTACACGCACACTGGTGCGATCACGACCGCGACCACGATCACGATCAGGGTACCGATAACATGAGCGATCATTCTAGCGCATACCAACGCGTTCACGTTCACCGCCGCCGCCGCGCCGTTCCTATATGTAGTGCGCTATCCTGTAGGTATACATAGGTACAAATTAAAAATGTGAATTATGTATACCGAACAAAAAAACATTCTTAAATATTTACCTACAATATTTAAACTTAAACAATGAAAATGTATACATATGTACTATCCAATCCAATTGCAACTCCAATTTTGTCTCAAACTTTTTATTTTTAATTCTATTATTTTTGTAACTTGGATCGGATAAATATAATAGAAAAAAAATATAGAATTTTCTGTATTTTTACAGCATTTATTAGCTACTCTGTTAACTCCTTTTCTAAATTGCAACAAGAAAAAACACACAAAATAAAGGAAAATTCCTATCAGTAGGGTCGCGATCACGCGATCAAACTCGACAAGTTGAATCTGATCGCCATTGCCGAATAGAACGCCGCCGCTCTTCGTCTCCAAAACTCGATTGCGCCAATTGCTGCCCTCCTTTCACGCAGTTGAGCAGCTCTGAACTGTTCAAGAACGCGATACTCTCGCTCCATTCAATTGAGTCATAAAGCTCCAGAACTGTTCTGCGCCATATGGAGGCACCAGGCTATCGCGCACCGCTCCTTTCAGAACCGTTCTCGAGTAGCCCCAGGGCGTAAAGCCCGGAACTCGAAGTTCGCGAATGGAGGACAGCAAATGTCAAGCGGCTCATATGTATTCTTCAGCAACTTTTGGCCGCGGCTGCGTGGAGATCGTAATCGCACCAGTGTGTGATCACAGTTAACAACCTGTAGCTACGAAACAAAGCAGAATCGGATCAATGTGGATATGAAAAATATATCTTATTTTTACGCGAGGAAACTGCCCACGAGAAATGGCACATTTTTTGAAACACCCTATACATATATCATGATATTTTTCAAAAAAAAATCTATTTGTTTTTGCATAATACACATTGTTTATTTCTCTATATAACTAATGCAGAACTAAATAAAAATAATGCCTCGTGCCTGATGAGTTTACTATGCAGTGTAAACAGTCTATTAATGAATCACGTTTCATCTAGTAATAGTGGTATTTAGCACTAATAAATCAACAATTTATTTTTAGGGAGGAGTTTAAATATATTTGTTTTAGTAGAATTGTGGATAAATGAACTTTTAGAAATCCTATTTTTACTTATGTATATTAGTGGAAACAAGTGATATTATATGCAAATTGCTAGATTTGTTTGAGTGACTGGGGGAATCCAGATATTTTTTGATTTGATTTTTACCTTTATTTTGATTATCTAATGAAATTTATAAGTAATATCCCTACCTCTTTACTTTATCAAAACATAATATTTTTGAATTTTTATATATTTTATAAGTGGGTATACGTAGTTGTAGGAAAAATATAGACGTTCTTTCCTGATTTTGTTTTTAGAGTTTTGTTTTGAAAAATATTTCTGATGCATCATTGTGCAAAACATTTCGCGAAAACACAGCGTCATAGTAATCGTGTCGCGTGTTTGTGTTTACACACAAATTACAAGAAAAATACGTATTATTAAAATTAATAAAAATGATATAATTGTTTTTATCTAATACCAGTAATGTGGGGGATAAAATAGAGTTATTTCACGGAAATAAAGGACTAGAAAAGTATTTCGTCTCTCATAAGAGCCATAAATGTAAGTTTTTAATATTTGAGAAGTAGCAGTTTTATTTATTAATAATATATAAAAAAAACTATTACTGCTTTTATGTATCGTTAATTGTACCGTATGATCGAAAAAATCGCGTCAAAGAGGACTGGGGAATGATAATTTTGGCGAAGTCAATCATAGACGTCATTTACTAAAAATTGGCATAAAACTTTTCAAACATTAACGCTAATTATAGGAAGGTTAAAACAAGATGGAACGTTTTCAAAAACACAAATCTATTTCCAAAAAATTATTTTTCTCGAATTTTAAACTCAACCATTTAAAAATCATATTCAATATAAAAATAAATTACAACCTTCTAAGGCCAACCGGCAGTAAGTGTTATTAAAAAATAAAGAAGAGTAGGGGCCAAGTAAATGACGTCTAGGGCTTGACGTAGCCGTTTATTTTTTCGATTGTATGGTATATTATATAAAACGGTCTTTTAACTCTTAAAATAAATATATTAGGTATTAAATATATATGCTAATAATTATATTTTTAAATTTTGTCTGCTAATTATTACTCAAAGTATCGATAAATACAGGGTGTCCCAATGTTTCGTGGACATAGAACTACTACGTATAATAAAAATAAGTTAATTGAACGCAATCTGCCTGTATACAAAAGTGCTTTGTTTGTCTACCAGAAGACAAACAAAAAAAATACACAATTTATTTATTTATAAATATGTACAATTATTATAAACTATAAACATATTTTAAACAGTTAAAATTTATGAAGCTAATTGTCAAAGATCATTTGTCACACTGACATCATTTTACGTTTTGGCCAGCTAGTATCATAGAATTTAAAGCCTGTTGTGACAATAAATATTTTTTGTAGATGAGCTTCAGATTTTTTTT